>NC_133327.1:404219063-404519063 GCF_042186555.1 Aquarana catesbeiana | reverse complement strand
ACAAAACACTAAACGCATAACTGCAGCGTTCGCAGAGTCAGGCCTGATCCCTGCGATCGCTAACAGTTTTTTTGGTAGCATTTTGGTGAAATGGCAAGCACCAGCCCCAGGCAGCGTCAGGTTAGTGCCAGTACCGCTAACACCCACGCACCGTACACCTCCCTTAGTGGTATAGTATCTGAACGCATCAATATCTGATCCGATCAGATCTATACTAGCGTCCCCAGCAGTTTAGGGTTCCCAAAAACGCAGTGTTAGCGGGATCAACCCAGATACCTGCTAGCACCTGCGTTTTACCCCTCCGCCCGGCCCAGCCCAGCCCACCCAAGTGCAGTATCGATCGATCACTGTCACTTACAAAACACTAAACGCATAACTGCAGCGTTCGCAGAGTCAGGCCTGATCCCTGCGATCGCTAACAGTTTTTTTTGTAGCGTTTTGGTGAACTGGCAAGCACCAGCCCCAGGCAGCGTCAGGTTAGTGCCAGTAGCGCTAACACCCACGCACGCACTGTACACCTCCCTTAGTGGTATAGTATCTGAACTGATCAATATCTGATCCGATCAGATCTATACTGGCGTCCCCAGCAGTTTAGGGTTCCCAAAAACGCAGTGTTAGCGGGATCAGCCCAGATACCTGCTAGCACCTGCGTTTTGCCCCTCCGCCCGGCCCAGCCCAGCCCACCCAAGTGCAGTATCGATCGATCACTGTCACTTACAAAACACTAAATGCATAACTGCAGCGTTCGCAGAGTCAGGCCTGATCCCTGCGATCGTTAACAGTTTTTTTGGTAGCGTTTTGGTGAACTGGCAAGCGCCAGCGGCCTAGTACACCCCGGTCGTAGTCAAACCAGCACTGCAGTAACACTTGGTGACGTGGCGAGTCCCATAAGTGCAGTTCAAGCTGGTGAGGTGGCAAGCACAAGTAGTGTCCCGCTGCCACCAAGAAGACAAACACAGGCCCGTCATGCCCATAGTGCCCTTCCTGCTGCATTCGCCAATCCTAATTGGGAACCCACCGCTTCTGCAGCGCCCGTACTTCCCCCATTCACATCCCCAACCAAATGCAGTCGGCTGCATGAGAGGCATTTTTATGTCCTCCCGAGTACCCCTACCCGACGAACCCCCCCAAAAAAGATGTTGTGTCTGCAGCAAGCGCGGATATAGGCGTGACACCCGCTATTATTGTCCCTCCTGTCCTGACAATCCTGGTCTTTGCATTGGTGAATGTTTTGAACGCTACCATACACTAGTTGAGTATTAGCGTAGGGTACAGCATTGCACAGACTAGGACACACTTTCACAGGGTCTCCCAAGATGCCATCGCATTTTGAGAGACCCGAACCTGGAACCGGTTACAGTTATAAAAGTTAGTTACAAAAAAAGTGTAAAAAAAAAAAAAAAAAAACAAACAAAAATATAAAATAAAAAATAATAGTTGTCGTTTTATTGTTCTCTCTCTATTCTCTCTCTCTATTGTTCTGCTCTTTTTTACTGTATTCTATTCTGCAATGTTTTATTGTTATTATGTTTTATCATGTTTGCTTTTCAGGTCTGCAATTTTTTATACTTTACCGTTTACTGTGCTTTATTGTTAACCATATTTTTGTCTTCAGGTACAGCATTCACGACTTTGAGTGGTTATACCAGAATGATGCTTGCAGGTTTAGGTATCATCTTGGTATCATTCTTTTCAGCCAGCAGTCGGCTTTCATGTAGAAGCAATCCTAGCGGCTAATTAGCCTCTAGACTGCTTTTACAAGCAGTGGGAGAGAATGCCCCCCCCCCCACCGTCTTCCGTGTTTTTCTCTGGCTCTCCTGTCTCAACAGGGAACCTGAGAATGCAGCCGGTGATTCAGCCAGCTGACCATAGACCTGATCAGAGACCAGAGTGGCTCCAAACATCTCTATGGCCTAAGAAACTGGAAGCTACGAGCATTTTATGACTTAGATTTCGCCGGATGTAAATAGCGCCATTGGGAAATTGGGGAAGCATTTTATCACACCGATCTTGGTGTGGTCAGATGCTTTGAGGGCAGAGGAGAAATCTAGGGTCTAATAGACCCCAATTTTTTCAAAAAAGAGTACCTGTCACTACCTATTGCTATCATAGGGGATATTTACATTCCCTGAGATAACAATAAAAATGATTAAAAAAAAAAAAAAAAATGAAAGGAACAGTTTTAAAATAAGATAAAAAAGCAAAAAAATAATAAAGAAAAAAAAAAAAAAAAAAAAAAGCACCCCTGTCCCCCCTGCTCTCGCGCTAAGGCGAACGCAAGCGTCGGTCTGGCGTCAAATGTAAACAGCAATTGCACCATGCATGTGAGGTATCACCGCGACGGTCAGATCGAGGGCAGTAATTTTAGCAGTAGACCTCCTCTGTAAATCTAAAGTGGTAACCTGTAAAGGCTTTTAAAGGCTTTTAAAAATGTATTTATTTTGTTGTCACTGCACGTTTGTGCGCAATTGTAAAGCATGTCATGTTTGGTATCCATGTACTCGGCCTAAGATCATCTTTTTTATTTCATCAAACATTTGGGCAATATAGTGTGTTTTAGTGCATTAAAATGTAAAAAAGTGTGTTTTTTCCCCAAAAAATGCGTTTGAAAAATCGCTGCGCAAATACTGTGTGAAAAAAAAAAATTAAACACCCACCATTTTAATCTGTAGGGCATTTGCTTTAAAAAAATATATAATGTGTGGGGGTTCAAAGTAATTTTCTTGCAAAAAAAAATAATTTTTTCATGTAATCAAAAAGTGTCAGAAAGGGCTTTGTCTTCAAGTGGTTAGAAGAGTGGGTGATGTGTGACATAAGCTTCTAAATGTTGTGCATAAAATGCCAGGACAGTTCAAACCCCCCCAAATGACCCCATTTTGGAAAGTAGACACCCCAAGCTATTTGCTGAGAGGCATGTCGAGTCCATGGAATATTTTATATTGTGACACAAGTTGCGGGAAAGAGACAAATTATTATTATTTTTTTTTTTTTTTGCACAAAGTTGTCACTAAATGATATATTGCTCAAACATGCCATGGGAATATGTGAAATTACACCCCAAAATACATTCTGTTGCTTCTCCTGAGTACGGGGATACCACATGTGTGAGACTTTTTGGGAGCCTAGCCACGTATGGGACCCCGAAAACCAAGCACCGCCTTCAGGCTTTCTAAGGGCGTAAATTTTTGATTTCACTCTTCACTGCCTATCACAGTCTCGGAGGCCATGGAATGCCCAGGTGGCACAAACCCCCCCCAAATGACCCCATTTTGGAAAGTAGACACCCCAAGCTATTTGCTGAGAGGTATAGTGAGTATTTTGCAGACCTCACTTTTTGTCACAAAGTTTTGAAAATTAAAAAAAGAAAAAAAAAATTTTTTTTTTTGTTTTTCTTCATTTTCAAAAACAAATGAGAGCTGCAAAATACTCACCATGCCTCTCAGCAAATAGCTTGGGGTGTCTACTTTCCAAAATGGGGTCATTTGGGGGGGTTTTGTGCCACCTGGGCATTCCATGGCCTCCGAAACTGTGATAGGCAGTGAAGAGTGAAATCAAAAATGTACACCCTTAGAAATCCTGAAGGCGGTGATTGGTTTTCGGGGTCCCGTACGCGGCTAGGCTCCTAAAAAGTCCCACACATGTGGTATCCCCGTACTCAAGAGAAGCAGCAGAATGTATTTTGGGGTGCAATTCCACATATGCCCATGACCTGTGTGAGCAATATATCATTTAGTGACAACTTTGTGCAAAAAAAAAAAAAAATAAATTGTCACTTTCCCGCAACTTGTGTCAAAATATAAAATATTCCATGGACTCAACATGCCTCTCAGCAAATAGCTTGGGGTGTCTACTTTCCAAAATGGGGTCATTTGGGGGGGGTTTGTGCCATCTGGGCATTTTATGGCCTTCAAAACTGTGATAGGTAGTGAGGAGTAAAATCAAAAATGTACGCCCTTAGAAATCCTGAAGGCAGTGATTGGTTTTCGGGGCCCCGTATGCGGCTAGGCTCCCAAAAAGTCCCACACATGTGGTATCCCCATACTCAGGAGAAGCAGCTAAATGTATTTTGGGGTGCAATTCCACATAGGCCCATGGCCTGTGTGAGCAATATATCATTTAGTGACAACTTTTTGTAATTTTTTTTTTTTTTTTTTTTTTTTTTTCATTATTTAATCACTTGGGACAAAAAAAATGAATATTCAATGGGCTCAACATGCCTCTCAGCAATTTCCTTGGGGTGTCTACTTTCCAAAATGGGGTCATTTGTGGGGGTTTTGTACTGCCCTGTCATTTTAGCACCTCAAGAAATGACATAGGCAGTCATAAATTAAAGACTGTGTAAATTCCAGAAAATGTACCCTAGTTTGTAGGCGCTATAACTTTTGCGCAAACCAATAAATATACACTTATTGACATTTTTTTTACCAAAGACATGTGGCCAAATACATTTTGGCCTAAATGTATGACTAAAATTGAGTTTATTGGATTTTTTTTAGAACAAAAAGTAGAAAATATCATTTTTTTTCAAAATTTTCGGTCTTTTTCCGTGTATAGCGCAAAAAATAAAAACGGCAGAGGTGATCAAATACCATCAAAAGAAAGCTCTATTTGTGGGAAGAAAAGGACGCAAATTTCGTTTGGTTACAGCATTGCATGACCGCGCAATTAGCAGTTAAAGCGACGCAGTGCCAAATTGTAAAAAGTGCTCTGGTCAGGAAGGGGGTAAATCCTTCCGGGGCTGAAGTGGTTAAAGGAGCCGACGCAAAGCTATGATGTTTTGAGGGATCGTGCTGACTCGCCCCAATATAATGACGGCGGCTGGTTGGCAAGTGTTTAAAATCCATACCAGACCTGAAGGGCCTGGTATGGATTTTGGGGGGATCCCCATGCATTTTTTTTAAATTTTGGTGCGGGGTTTCCCTTAATATTCATACCAGACGAAAAGGTAATGGACGGGAGGGGGGGACCCATGCTGTTTTTTTCAATGATTTTTATCTATATTGCCGGGATCCGACAATTTATTACAGCCGCAAGCAGTCTTAAAGCGGGAGTCCCGCAAAAATTTTTTTTTTAGATGTCAGCAGCTGCAAATACTGCAGCTTCTGACTTTTAAAATAAGGTCACTCACCTGTCCCGGGTCCAGCGATGTCGGCACCCGAGACCGAACCGTCCCTCGGTCCTCGGGTGCTGCCGCCGCCATTCTCAGTGAGGGAATCAGGAAGTATAGCGTTTCGGCTTCACTTCCCGATTCCCTACTGCGCATGCGCGGGTCACGCTGCGCTTTCCCAATGGTCCCCGCTATCTTCTGGGACATTTGTCTTTCCCAGGAGACAGCGAGGGAGTGCAGGAGGGGGCGTGACTCCCGCGGGAGTCTATTCCCGGAAGTGGGTGCAGATACCTGTCTTAGAACCGTCCCTCGATCCTCGGGTGCTGCCACGGCCATTCTCAGTGAGGGAATCAGGAAGTGAAGCGTTGCGGCTACACTTCCCGATTCCCTACTGCGCATGCGCGGGTCGCGCTGCGCTTTCTCAATGGTCCCTGCTATCTTCTGGGACCTGTGTCTTTCCCAGGAGACAGCGGGGGAGTGCGGGAGGGGGCGTGACTCCCGCGGGAGTCTATTCCCAGAAGTGGGTGCAGATAACTGTCTTAGACAGGTATCTGCACCCCCTCCCCCCTGAAAGGTGCCAACTGTGACACCGGAGGGGGGGAGGAATCCGATGAGCGGAAGTTCCACTTTTGGGTGGAACTCCGCTTTAAATGACTTAAATAGATGCGCTATTTTACAGGCATACTAAGGACACCCCCAGGCATGATATTAAAAGGAATATTTCATTTTTATTGTTTCACTTTAAGCATTATTAAAATCACTGCTCCTGAAAAAATGGCCGTTTTTAAAACTTTTTTTTTTGCATTGATACATGTCCCCTGTGGCAAGACCCGGGTCCCCACATACACTTTTAACCACTTCAGCCCCGGACCATTTGGCTGGCAAAAGACCAGAGCACTTTTTGCGATTCGGTACTGCGTCGCTTTAACTGACAACTGTGTGGTTGTGCGACCTGGCTCCCAAACAAAATTTTTTTGAGCTATAAACAAAAAAAATCCCCCAAAAAATATATAAAAAAACATTTTTTTCCCTCAGTTTAGGCCGATACGTATTCTTCTACTTTTTTTTGGTAAAAAAAATTGCAATAAGCGTTTATTGATTGGTTTGCGCAAAAGTTTTAGCGTCTACAAAATAGGGGATAGTTTTATGGCATTTTTATTAATCTTTTTTTTTTTTTACTAGTCATGGCAGCAATCAGCAATTTTTATCATGACTGTGACATTATGGCTGACAGATCAGACACTTTAGGCTCTATTTTGGGACATTCACATTTATACAGCGATCAGTGCGATTAAAAATGAATTGATGTGATTGATAAATGTGACTGGCAGTGAAGGGGTTAACCACTAGGGGGCGCTGTAGGGGTTAAGTGTGTCCTAGGCAGTGATTCTAACTGTGGGGGGATGGGCTATGTGTGACATGACATTGATCACCACTCCCGATTACAGGGAGCTGTGATTAGTGTCAGTGTCACTAGGCAGAATGGGGAAATGCTTGTTTACATCAGCATTTCCCCATTCTTTCTCTTCGTGAGACGATCGCAGGTATCCCCGCAGACATTGAGTCCGCAGGAACCGCCTCCGCACCCGCAAGCCACTTCTTAAAGGGCAATGTACTGGTACTTTAATATGCCTGTACGTGCCCTTCTGCCGACATATATCATCGTGAGCCGGTCGGCAAGCAGTTAATAGCAATAACGTGCATATAAGCCTTTAAATTTAGCGCTTTTTATTTTTCATGTTTGTGTTCCATAGACTTTAACAGTGTTCGCTTGTTTGTACGAATTTTTTGCCTGTTCGCATGTTCTGGTGAGAACCGAACCAGGGTGAGGGGGTATTCGGCTCATCCATATTCCGTGACACTCTTCAGGCTCTGTACACTGTAACTCTCTCAGCAACACACAGAAACCCTGTTCACTCTTCTCTGTAGCCTCACTGGAGGGGCAGAGCAGAGAACCGGCGACTGACAGTCACCTGCTCTCTGCTGAGAACTGAGCAACTAGAGGTCTTTGTTCACTCAGTTCTTGGAGTAGAGACAGCTGGGGACAGATGCAGCATTGGATAGATGCTGCGTCTACAAAGTTAAGTATGGATGTTTATTTTTTCAGAAACCTGCACTTCTCTTTTAACAAGCTTGATAAGCTTCGTTGATTTTGATTCAAGAGTTATACACCCATTTGTGACTAGCGCCATCATCCTTAATTTAATTTGGAATACACATAATCATACATTAAACCGATTTAGGGTAAATGCGCTTGTCCAAAACTTTTTTGTTTGGATAGAGGATTAAAGGCCTAAAACCCATGTCAGGTTTTAACTGATATCTAGACTCTGCTATTGTCAGGGTGACCAAACAGGAGGTGATAGTAAAGAAAATCCAACATAAGTTCTATCTTTTCTCCAAACTGCAAAAATAAAAACAACTCAAATATGGTTATTAATGTCACCTGGGATTCAAAAATGTATATTTACTGTACATTATCACAGTGCTGGGGATCTGTCATTTGGTGATGGGAGTGTGGCATGTAAAAATTGTTGGACGGTAAGTCATTGCGACTGATGTGGATTTACATCGCTGGATGCCATTTTATACTGTACATGTATTACATACCTTGGCTATGTGATTGATGTTGATTTTTTATCAGAAGACATTAGTAAAATGTAAATTAAATTAAAAGTATTTTTCAAGGTGTGAATGTTTTTAACTTTTACTTTTTTTTTTTACTTTTAACTGATTGTGGGAATGAGTAAGGTGTATTAATGTACCCCTGTACTCATTCCCCTTGGAGGGAGCAAAAATCTGGGTACCCCCTTATTATAAGGCAGCTTCCAGATTCTACTATAAGTACTACTCATATTACCCTCACCTCCTTCTTGGGGCATTGGCTCTTGTCGCTTGAAAGTGGCTTTTTCGCTCCCCCTTGCAAGGTACCCCCCTAATGTTGAGAGGCATGTGACCTGGTCTGTTACAGGACGTGGGGCCATGTGCTCACTACACTCACTTTCCTGGCCACAAGGCTGCATGCGTGAATAAGGGTCAAAGTGGGTGTTTAAGGTCTGGTTATTTCCCTATTTTAAATGACTACATTCAAACTGCAATAATACATATTGGGCTGATGCTTTATTTAAAACGGTTGTAAACCTCAGATATGAAATACGACAAAAGCACATCCTTCTATACTGTGTGCTTGTCTTTCTAAAACGTTTTAAGCGTCATTTCTCCCAGCTGCCTGGTTCCTCTTTTAGTAGCATGACTCACTTTTGGCAGCTTTTCTCAACACCAAGAGTTAAAATGGTGATGGGGAGGAAGATGCAGCACTGAAGCTGTGACTGTTATCCACAGCTTTGCTTGTTCTCCATACTGTGAAGGGGGGTGTTTCCCTTCCCTCCACTTAGGGCTCAGAGCTGTCAGCTGTGTTAATACTTCAGATCCCTGCCCCCTGCTCCTGGAACTAAAGAAAAATCCTTTCCTTGTTTATGTTTTCAGATTAATCTACAGAAGAAATGGCTGCAGATACACAACTACAACTTATGTAAGAGGATTTGTTTAATCTCTGAGTATTACCTCATGGTAGCCACTTCACTGGGTACATGTGAGGCTTTACAACCGCTTTAAGCCAAACTAATTGTATCATTTAAAAAATTCTATTTATTAGCCAAATACCTGGTGCCAGTGTACACTGCCACTAAGACTATCTGTGAAAATTATACTTTTGTCTTGCAATGATTGAATTGAATTACTTGGACATGCAACTTCATCTTCTAATAACTGAGGATGAAGCTGTCTTTTGTGGTTTGAGTACTCCTTAGACCAGGGGTCTTCAAACTATGGCGCTCCAGTTGTTCATAAACTACAATTCCCATCATGCCTAGTCATGTCTGTAAATGTCAGAGATTTACAATGCCTTATGGGACATGTAGCTCCACATCAGCTGGAGGGCCATAGTGTGAAGATCACTGCCTTAGACTCTGCATTCCAGTTATACTGTAAGTTAGGTCTGCTATTTGTGGGCAAAAAATCGTTCCATCAAAGGTGTGTTGAATCAGAGGAGCAACTACCTTCAACAGAACAACTTTCTTTCACGATATTTTTATTAAATTAAGGCAAACTCACAAAACAATGAACAGTCGCCAAGGCCAGTGGCTGCGAGTAATTTAAGAAAGACAACATATACACCATATACTAATAGGCCTCTTACATGGTATAAGCAGTAACAACAAAAAGAGACAAAAAATAACCAGTTGAGGGTACCTCAAAATTATTATAATCTAATAGGGTAATAGAAGATCATGTGACACCTAACAGTTAAAGCCTAAAGAATGCGCTGAGCAAACAGCATTTCAGAAATCATCCTGTAAAATATCATGCATTACCTGAGATTGACCTATGTTCATTTATGGAGATAAAGTCCAAGAACCTCTCAGGGACCCGAAAAATAATAGAAAATTAAAAAAAAAAAAAAAAAAAGAGGGGGGGGAGAAAAAATTATACTGTATGCCTCCTGATTTACAAAAGAGCTTTACCCCCACGAAAGATTGATAAGCTATACCATCAAAAAAAGAAGGAAAAATTTTACCTCAATAGTACAACCAGAGAGCAGTTGACTGACTTAGCGAACTGGCCAATAGAACAATTTTCTATATGAGCACATGTCATGAGCCATAAAAATCAGTCCTGACCTCCCTTCTTCTAATAAATTAAATGTGGAGACTGACTAACTGCTAAGGTCAACAGGCACAGTTTTTAACATACAGTAAAACTTTGGATTGCGGGCATTATTCGTTCCGGAAACATGCTTGTAATCCAAAGCACTCCTATATCAAAAGAAATATTGGAAATCCAGCAGGAGCTACAGAGTCTAAAAGAGAAGAGAGGCACCTCTAAGTGTAGCAATATGGTTACATTTAATGAAGGTACAACATTTAGTAACTCACATGGTTGATGATTAAAAGAGGCACATCTAAGTATACAGGCATCCATGGTAAAGCTGTCCACATATACCATCCTCTGCACCACCGGCTCTCACCTCTGTCAGTCTACAATCGTGACCGGGAAGACTACCCTGCAGTAGAGCGATCTGAAAGAGAGGCTTGAAGCGCTCGTGGAGCGCAGCTTGGAAGGGATGATGTCGATAGCGGTGCAGAGGATTGTCTATGTGGAGAGCTTTACCCCGGATGTCTGCATACTTAGATGTGCCTGTTTTAATTATCAACCATGTGAGTTGCTAAATGTTGTACCTTCATTAAATGTAACCATATTGCTACACTTAGAGGCGCCTCTCTTTTTTTTTTCACTTAGTTGTGACTTGACGCTACTTGTATATCAAGACATTGCTCGTTTATAAAAAAAAAATTGTTTGTTTTGCAAAACACTCACAGACCAAGTTACTCCCAAGCCAAGGTTTTACTGTAGTTTACATTAGTTGTGGCAAACTAGAAAAGGTACAGTATCCTACAACTGTACAGGTACTATGTGCAGAGAATTGTTCTGATTGCCTATTCTATTGTCTCTCGGTGTATCCTTATACAAAGAAAAAAAAAATAGAGTAATGCAACTAAAGTACACGGAGAAGAAAAAAGTCAATGACTGTTTACTTATTTCTATGGGAAAACTCTTTATTAGTAGAAAAAGAAAATATCATAGAAAAGCAACCCATGTGTCTTAAAATCTTCATTCACATGCCTTTCTTATGCAAAGATGTTTAACCACTTGGATTGCTTACAGCATATCTTGTACTGGTGACAATGTCAACAAGCATGTTTACAAAAAGCATTTTTTTGCTAATCTCCTGCCTTTGCATTGTGCACATTTTCCAGATGTGAAATCAACAGGATATCACTTCCAGATATTTTCATAGTACAAGACTTACTGTTAGTGTTATACAATTGACATTTAGTGAGAGAATGCAACATGCTTGTGGTTTATAATATATATATACATACATATATATATATATATATATATATATATATATATATATATATATATATATATATATATATATACACAGTGGTTTCTTGGGAAAGATATGGACTGAGCTTCATCGAAGCAATGACGAGAAAAGCACTGCTGCTTTTGATCTTCCTTCTCTCCAAGACCCGTGAGTGCCTTTGAATACCAGTTTTATTTATATATGGCAGTATATATATTGACTATATATTCAGAAAATGTGTGTGTTGGAAAAGTAATTAAATACATTTGTATTTTTCTGTCAATCTATTTTCTATGGTACAGTATCTCACAAAAGTGAGTACACCCCTCACATTTTTGTAAATATTTTATTATATCTTTTCATGTGACAACACTGAAAAAATGAGATTTTCCTATAATGTAAAGTAGTAAGTGTACAGCTTTAAAATAACTCAACACACAGCCATTAATGTCTAAACCGCTGGCAACAAAAGTGAGTTCACCACTAAGTGAAAATGTCCAAATTAGGCCCAAAGTGTCAATATTTTGTGTGGCCGCCATTATTTTCCAGCATTGCCTTAACCCTCTTGGGCATGAAGTTCACCAGAGCTTCACATGTTGCCACTGGAGTCCTCTTCCACTCCTCCATGATGACATCATGGAGCTGGTGGATGTTAGAGACCTTGCGCTCCTCCACCTTCCATTTGAGGACGCCCCACAGATGCTCAATAGGGTTTAGGTCTGGAGACATGCTTGGCCGTTCCATCACATTTACCCTCAGCTTCTTTAGCAAGGCAGTGGTTGGCTTGGAGAATTGTCTGGGATCGTTATCATGTTGGAATACTGCCCTGCAGCCCAGTGTCCGAAGGGAGGGGATCATGCTCTGCTTCAGTATGTCACAGTACATGTTGGCATTCACGGTTCCCTCAATGAACTGTAGCTCCCCAGTGCCGGCAGAACTCATGCAGCCCCAGACCATGACACTCCCACCACCATGCTTGACTGTAGGCAAGACACACTTGTCTTTGTACTCCTCACCTGGTTGCCGGACACACGCTTGACACCATCTGAACCAAATGCTTATCTTCAGCAAACTGTTTTTGGGCTTTCTTGTGCATTATCTTTAGCAGAGGCTTCCTTCTGGGATGACAGCCATGCAGACCAATTTGATGCAGTGTGCGGTGTATGGTCTGAGCCCTGACAGGCTGACCCCCCACCCCTTCAACTTCTGCAGCAATGCTGGCAGCACTCATATGTCTATTTCCCAAAGACAACCTCTGTATATGACGCTGAGCACATGCACTCAACATCTTTGGTCAACTATGGCGAGGCATGTTTTGAGTGGAACTTGTTCTGTTAAACCGTGGTATGGTCTTTGCCACCGTGTTGCAGCTCAGTTTCAGGGTCTTGGCAATCTTCTTATAGCCTATGCCATCTTTATGTAGAGCAATAATTCTATTTTTCGGATCCTCAGAGAGTTCTTTGCCATGAGGTGCCATGTTGAACTTCCAGTGACCAGTATGAGAGAGTGAGAATGATAACACCAAATTTAACCTGGTCCCCATTCACACCTTAGACCTTGTAACACTAATGAGTCACATGACACCGGGGAGGGATAAATGGCTAATTGGAGCCAATTTGGACATTTTCACTTAGGGGTGTACTCACTTTTGTTGCCAGCGGTTTAGACATTATTGGCTGTGTGTTGAGTTATTTTGAGGGGACAGCAAAGCTGTACACTCACTACTTTACATTGTAGCAAAGTGTCATTTCTTCAGTGTTGTCACATGAAAAGATATAATAAAATATTTACAAAAATGTGAGGGGTGTACTCACTTTTGTGACATACTGTATGTATGTATATATATTTGTGCAGTGAAGTGCCCATTTATTTACCATGAAAACTCAGGCCCTCTTAACTCCTTTTCCATCTACGCCCTAGGTATAAAATCCTCAGCTTCCTCCCTCAGCTGCTCAGAGAGTCAGAAGTAGCAGGGCAAGTGATCTGTAGACAAGTGACCAGCCCTCCACCGTCAGAATCAGCATGTGGGCAGATGGGCCAGCGTCTAATAGCACGCTGCTTTTCCAGACTACCCAACTAATTCTGATATGTAATTCATTCAATCATAGTTCCTTCAGATGAAGGAAAAAGTGACAACCAATATGGGTTCACCTTCCATAGAGTACATCCTAGATTAGTCCTAAAAGAAAAATTAAATATTATAGGGGATTAATTGAGATACCCCTAGCCTCATATTTAATATCACGAAGATATGGTAGCATGGAATATGTTCCCAACACTAAATCTATTCTAGGGAGGGTTTTATAACTACTAGAAAAGCATGAAAATTGCCTATTTGTTGGATTACGGTCTCCAGAGATCTATCAATCCTAATTCCGCTATATATCTAGCAAAGGCCGTAGGCTCCAATGCAGTTTGCTTATCCGTTATGTTATATTTATCTATTGCGGAATCCATATAGTTGTTAAAATCACCAACCAATAGGCAAGCACTATCTATTTTATCAGATGTGAACTGGATACATTCTTTAAATACTTCAGTTGAATATGGCGGAGGGATATATATATTTCTAATCACATATGAATGGCCTGATAATGTACAGTACAAAAAAATAAATCGACCTTTACTATCTTTCTTAATTTGTCTACATGTAAAATCCAATCCATTAGATATAAGTATAAACACTACTCTGTAGTATGTTGTATATGAAGAGTGATACTGAGTATTAAACTGGTTTTGTTTTAAGTAATGTAATGTCTCAGAGTTTAAATGGGTTTCCTGAAGACATATTATTGAGGGTGTGAATCTTCCTAGTGAAGTAAACACTGATTGCCGCTTAGAAGGGCTATCAAAACCCCTTACATTCCATGAAATTAGCACTTAATTTAAAGGAGCCATGTCAAGTTAATCTCAAATAAACTAACCAAAATAATCAAGCCAAATACAACAAATATAGAATTTTTCAATCCAATCCATGTCACCCTACTTCCCTCCCCCCGCAGCCTGCTATTCCCATCACCCAATCCCCCACAGTTCCTCCCATGAAGGCAAGGGGAGAGGCGCAGACAGCGGGGGGAGAGAAAGGCGGGACAAAAGTATATTCCAAGGAGTGCACATAAACCAACATACAAGACAAACATACACAAACATGGACATAATTAACATAACAAAACAAAAACATATACAGCGAATATATACAAAGACACAATCAACATAACAAGACACAAACATGGGGGCTATCTGATCGAGAGGGCTAAAAAGGACAAAACAGTACTCTCTCAGCCCTTCTCCCCTCCCAAAATGTCCAATCATACTCCCAAAAATAGGAGAAAGAAAAGGGATAAATTCTTTTTTGGGGAGTTAATTTGACCGTTTATAGTTGTCCAGCCACTGGGTCGCTAGTTCCGGGGATGCAAAAAAATGTGTGGAGCCCTGCTCTGTTACTTTGAGTTTAGCTGGAAAAAGTATAGAATAGGATAAGTCCATCTGCCTCAGTCGCTGCTTCACTTCAATAAATGCCACCCTTTGGCGCTGCACTGCTGCTGAGAAATTACTGAAAAAGCTTATTTTTGAGCCTTTTCATCCATATATATGAAAGTTGTCTAGCTCTCCTTGCAGGATAATATCCAGATCTTTATAATTCATCATTTTCAAGATCAGAGTCCTAGGTGCACCCCCCCCCCCACCCCCCCACATATGATTCTCTGGTAGGGACTCTATGAGCTCTTTCCACTGAGAAAAAAAAGGAAAAATGTTCTCAGCCCATCGTATATATGAGTCATTTCTCTATAAATTCACTATGAGTATTTCCCTCTACTCGTTCAGGGAGGCCTACTATTCCAATATTATTCTGGCAAAGATGGTTCTCCATATCTTCCAATCGAGAGTCATGTGTGGATAATTGTTGCATAACCTTTTTATTCAAATTCACAGCTGTGTTTAAAGAATCTTGAACTGTGCTCATTCTCTCTTTAATAATTTGCATATCTTGTCTAATTGACGTTAGATTCTCCCTCATTCCTTCCAAATTATGGGAAAGAATATTCACAGAGCTGTTAAATATAGCAATGGCTTTCAATATATCTGTGAGTGTAATTACATGCTCTGTTTCTGAGGTATTCAGTGTGTTTGAGGATTTAACAGAATTATCACACAAGGCATTCTCTGGGGTTCCTTGGTTCGCTGTTTCATCTGGATGTTCCTGTTGAGTTATTACTCCTTCTCCGTCCATACCCTGGGATTTATCTGTACCGTCAGGTGTTCCCTCTGTGACTGCTCCCTGCGGTGAAGTGGGTGCTGCAAAGTTTCTTCTTTATCCGTCTCTGGTGCATGTGCAAATTTCTGGAGACGAGTAGCAATGTCTTTAGATTTATTCTTCACAGTGTTCTGTGTTTTCTTTTCTATACTGTTCTGAACAGTGCTTTCAGACACAGACTGGTCCCCAGCATGATCCACATTCCCCAGATCCTTCGTAGTCCTTCGTGTCATCCTCACACTCTCTTTATCCCTATTTTCCTCGTACCACTAAAAAATAAAACATTTATAGATATGACTGGGGTTTTCAGTATGCAAAGTGGACATCTTACATGTTTCAGACCATTGTAGGTCCTTCTTAAGAGGCTTTTAATTCATATGGGTAAAAGATTCTACAATGTAAACATATAATATTAGTATCATGGTAACATAAAAAACATGAAACAATATATACATATATGTATGGTACTAAACATGTAGTTGATAAGGATTGCATGGTCCTTACTTACAAAATTGCACAAATGGTTATTGCACGTAGCTGGTATGTGAAAACTCCCACTGATGTATCATAAGGCTGGCAGCTAGATGATCAGCAGTCCCACAGCCAGGACAATGCACAGAGGAAGATCCCCAGAAGGGTGAGCCAAACACAATGAGGGAGAAGAAATACTCCAAACTTCACAGACAAAGACCCTACAGCTATGGAGTGTAACACCTGCTGATAAATGTCTGGCAGCTCAAGGGTTTATATGTGATCAGATAGGAGGGTGATAGTACATGTTGATCTGTATATATAAACAGATAGTAAGATTATGGCCATTATAAGGTTACTATATCATGTAGTTCAAAGCATTATATCATCAAATCATGTTAGATATAAAGAAATGGTTGCATGCCTCCAAAGGACATGCAACTATTAATACATAGTAACAGAGTATAAGAATCTACCTGTTGTTCCTGTGCCTCAAGTGCTTGAGTGTACAACAGAGCTCCTCTTCCCAGCTTGGTGCTTACCATTTGGCTGCACCAGGTGGGGTATAAATACACAGATACGATGATCAGTCATCCAATTGCCAACTTATACCTGGGGGAGTGGGAGAGATTCTTGCTTTCTGACGAGACCACATCTATGTATACGAGCCATGCTCTTGCATGTCATTGATACATAGATGATATTCTACTTTTATGGGATGGCCCTTATAATGGGCATAATCTTAGTATTTGTTTATATATACAGATAAACATGTACCATCACCCTCCTACCTGAACACATGTAATCCCTTGAGTTGCCAGACATTTATCAACAGGAGTTTACACTTCATAGCTATAGGGTCCTTGTCTGTGAAGTTTGGAGTGTTTCATCTCCCTCATTGTGTTTGTCTCTCCCTTATGGGGAGTTTCCTCTGTGCATTGTCCCGGCTGTGTGACCACTGATCATCCAGCTGCCAGCATTACGATGCACCAGTGGGAGATTTCACATACAAGCCACGTGCAATAACCATTTGTGCAATTTTGTAAGTAAAGACCATGCAATCCTTACTTACTACATGTGAAGTAACATGTATTAATCTCAGTGTCTAAAAGGCCTAATTGCACTGCTCAGCGCTCAGGAAAAATGAATTTCCCTAAAAAACATACATATATATATATAGAACACATATATATAATGTATATGATGTATATGACACAAGTCTATATGACAAGTTTTATGTACATAAAAGCAGCCACTAAATAAAAAAGAAATATACACGTAAGTAAAAAAAGGTCCTTAGTCCATATAGACAAAGTTCCAATACTCAAAGCAGCGCTCCATTTAAATAAATGAAGTATGACCAGCATTCACATGTAAAAACATGAAAAATCGGTAGTATGTTGATAGGTGATGAGACAGTTCAATTGATAGGTGAAGGATTCTACTCAATGAATGATAGGCATATACCATCCACCAGAGTCCACACATCGTTAAACACACTCTCGTGGGGGTTTACACTCACCAAAGGGATGTAATTCAAGAGCCTTGAACACACCAGGTGTCTCCTGTTTGGTCAGGTTATCATAAACAGCTCATCACCCAGAGTGGTTTAGTCAAGTAAAAAAAGGCTCCACATAGCGTGATACCGTTTTCAAAGTTTATTCAAGACAACCACCCCCTTAAAACCATACTTACACAAAATAAATTTTAACAGGCATTTATTTGAATAATCAAACTGTGTGTTATCACCAATCAGTATGAAATGCCATCTGCCATCCACCGCATCCACTGCATTGAAAGTATCTGGCTGTTCCTTCCTGGTAGTGACACACACAGGTCACTTCCAGTCGTCGTAAGGTCATGCACTGACGCGTTTTATCATCACGACTTCAACAGAGAGCATGACCAAACAGCGCTGCGTCCCGGCATTTATAGGATAACCCAGTATTATTCTAACCCCCAGTGATCACCGACTTGCTTTGCAACACTGCTCGTTAGCGCAATCACAATCACAGGGGGACTCGTTCAATACACACAGTTGGCCTGTTCATCCTACATTTCATTTAAAGCAAACTGACCTACTAGTGAACCCAGATACTAACTAGTAAAGCTCAATCATGGATAGCTCCTGGCAATACTAGAGTTTGCCCTGTATGGTTATATAATCCAAACAAATAATGCATTTAAATTTTCACCTGATTAAAATTAATAGAATTAATAAAAATTGTTTACATAAAATAACATTGTAAACTCCAATATGAGAAATATTATAGCTTAAAATATATCAGCAAGTGAAACATATGAAATAAATGTAATATAAATGCAATAACAAACTAGAATAAATCAATCCAAGTCTAAATTTTAAGCAATCTGACATACTAGCAAACCCAGATACTACCTAGTAAAGCTAAATCATGGATATCTCCCGGCAATACTAGAGTTTGCCCTGTATGGTTATATAATCCAAACAAATAATGCATTTACATTTTCATGATTAAAATTAATAAAATTGTTCACATGAAATAACATTGTAAACTCCAACAAGAGAAATATTATAGTTTAACTAATACTAAATATATCAGCAAGTGAAACATATGTAATATAAATGCAATATGAATACAATGACAAACTAGAATAAATCAGTCCAAGTCTAAAATGTAAAGAAAATATATAAGAAATATAGGAAATATAAGAAATATAAGAAAAGGGAAGATCGAGAGGTTGTTGATTATACTAACCCCAACATTGGTAAATGATTAATTATTAATTTATATATTGTTTCTTGTTTTTTATGTTACTATGATACTAATATTATATATTTACATTGTAGAATCTATTACCCATACAACTTAAAAACATCTGAAGAAGGACCTACAGTGGTCTGAAAAATTGAAGGTCTCAGCGTCTGTGTGCACTGGGTCTAGTCCATTTGCTCTATGAAGGCCACCACTGTCTGACATACATGAAGTGTTTTTTTGGGTACTTTGTATCGCAACTACATTTGATTTTATCTGATGTTACACAATATATGTCTTTTTTGGTCACCTGGTCTGTCCATTCAACAATCTTTGAGGGGTTCACTATGCCTCTAGCACTAGGTGTTTTCTTTTGCAAGTTGAATAGTGGATTGGACAGATCCAGGTTTTCTTTATCACACACCAATCCCTCTAGGTTTTATTTAATTATTTGCACAGTGAAACTTCCCTTGCAAAGTGAATAGAATTTTTGCCTTTAAAGTGGGAGTAAACTCCCATGGTTGATATTTACCTATAGGTACAGTAAATATCTCTTAAACATGCACCATTTAGGAGATATTTACCTGTGAATGGGCATGCCCATTCCATTCCTTCAGAGTCCTATCCCGTGAATAGCAGCTCCTGCATGCATGCCCATGACGCCCTTGGAGCGCAGGCAATAAGATAGCTGGAGGATGCGAACTCAGGAGGAAAACCGGGTGAAGATGGAAGCCCTGTCAGTGGTGACAGTGTGTCGCTGGAGGGATTTAATTTAGGGTGGGTTTCACATAATATGCTGGTATGCAATGCATACCAGCACATTATAACTTTACCAAGCAAGTTTTAAAAAAAAGCATGGCGATTTACTACTGCTTTATTCAACTCCCATGTCTGTGCAATTTTCATAATCTGATTTATTTTTTTATACAGTGTTTGCATGCTCTTTGCCATGCTTAACCTGTTTTGCTTTATTGCTTATAACCCTACAACTGTTTCATCAACTTCAAGTTACAGTTACTCCTTATCTGATCATTCACCGGATTACCTACTTAATTATTATTATTATACAGGATTTATATAGAGCCAAGGGTTTGCGCAGTGCTTTACAACATGAGGGCAGACAGTACACTTACAATACAAATCAATACAGGAGGGATCAGAGGGCCCTGCTCGTTAGAGCTTACAATCTAGAAGGGAGGGTCAAGAGGAAAAAAAAGGGGATAACTATGGGGGGTGAGCTGATGGAGAAAATGAAAATACAGTTGTTAGGTGTGGGTAGGCTTCTCTGAAGAGAAGGGTTTTCAGGGATCGTCTAAACGCTATTAAAGTAGGAGATAGGCAGACAATTGGGCTAAGGCATTTTTATAGGATTGGAGAGGTTTTGGAAAAGTCCTGGAGGCGAGCATGGGAGGAGGGAGCTAAAAAGCAGGAGGTCTTGAGAGGAACGAAGAGAACAAGTAGGTTGGTATTTAGAGACTAGGCTAGTGATGTAGCTGGGGGCTAAATTGTGGATGGCTTTGTAAGTAGTTGTTAGTATTTTTAATTTAATTTGTTGGGTGAGCGGGAGCCAGTGGAGGGATTGACAGAGAGGGGTAGCAGACGCAGAGCGATTGGTAAGGTGGATGAGTCTGGCAGTAGCATTCATGATGGATTGAAGAGGTGATAGACTATTTAAAGGTAAGCCAATGAGAAGGGAGTTGCAGTAGTCGAGGCGAGAGATGATCAGCGAGTGAATTAAGAGCTTTGTTGTGTCATTGGTTAGAAAGGAGTGTATTTTGGAGATGTTGCTGAGGTTGTGGTGGCAAAATTGGATGTGGTGCTTAAAGGAGAGTTCAGAGTCCAGGACAACACCTAGAACCTTGGCATGCGGGGATAGGCTTATAGTTGTGCCATCGATTTTGACAGAGAGATCAGGGTAAGGAAAAGGGGCATATGGGGAGGAAAAAATTATAAGTTTGGTTTTGGATAGATTGAGTTTGAGGAAGTGGTGTGACATCCAGACTGATATATCTGATAGAAAATTAGTGATACGTGAGGAGACAGAGGGAGTGAGCTGAGTGGTAGAGAAATAGATTTGGGTGTTGTCAGCGTAGAGGTGATATTGGAAGTCATGAGAAGCTATCAGCTGACCCAGGGAGGAGGTGTAGATTGAAAATAGTAGAGGTCCAAGAACAGAACCTTGGGTGACCCCAACAGAGAAAGGAAGAGGAGAGGAGGAAGTAGAGTTGTAAGAAACGCTAAAGGTGCAGTTGGATAAGTAGGAAGAGAGCCAGAGGAGTACAGTCACAGAGACCAAAGGTGTGGAGTTTTTTGAGGAGGAGGGGGTGGTCAACCATATCAAAGGCAGCAGAGAGTTCCAGGACTAGGAGTACAGAATAGTGTTGATTGGTTTTAGCCGTTAGTAGATTGTTTGTTAGTTTTAGGAGAGCAGTTTCTGTGGAGTGTTGAGGATGAAATCCAGACTGAAGGGGATCAAGAAGGTTCACATAAATAAATAAGTTGTCTATTTACTTTACTGTAGTCTGTAGTACCTTAGTCTTTGGCTATATACTGTATATACTTTCAACAACTTATTTACATTTTCACTTTCCTTAGATTTTTCACCCTTTCACAAAAAGGCAAAATTTAGGGTCCATGCTTCTACAGGAGTTTTGAACCCTGCCTGTAGAAGCAGCTCGATGTTGTTATCTAATGTGTCCATGAACATTAAGTCGATTAGAGGCATATTTTAAGCTCAGCGATTAGAGGGAAAAAAAAACTTTTAATTTGCATGTCTGATTGGAGCTTTCTGGCAGAAAAAAATGCTAAACTCTCCTAAACTTGCCTAAACTGTGTACAAAAACATTACAGTATATGAGAGGTTTTTTTCTGCCAAGGGAACTGGAGTTTTTTTAAGACCAGTGTGCATGTAGCCTTAACGTTTACAAATGTATTATTTAACATTAGTGCAGTTTTATCTTTTAAATTTAGTGTGTTGTATTTTTTTTGCAATAATAATGATTTTCGTGTTTTCATTGAATTATTGTTTTGATAATTATTAGCACAACTATCATTACCTTTGTCAAAAATGTAGGCACCCAAAGCAACTTACCCTACAAACTGCATGTAGCTGTACCCTCGTAGGGGCTGTTAAGTGATGTGGCCCACCTGTCACCCTGCCCAGCCTGGCGTTCACTCCTCAGTCACTCTTAGGCAGGAAACAGTCCATGTGCTTGTTTTTGTTATTTTTATTAGGGAATTTAACTTGGGTGGGATAAGGGGATTATGGGATGCCCAGCAAATTGTTTATCAGTCAGTTAGTAGATTGTATATCAATCAATTAGTTGAATGTATATCGATCAATTGGTACAACTATGTACACAACATGTCTCCAATCTCCTCCTGCACAACTCTTGATCTCTCAGGAGCAGCTAGCACATGTTTAGGTCTGACACTGGCTCAGCCAGGCCTAAGTAACTTGCCCTTTGCACGCAGTAATGGCGGGCCCCTATGGTGTAGCAGAAAATAGGAAGTCTTTAGTGCTAGCTGTCCTAATGGGCGGACTACTGCTCCCAATCAGTCCTCTTCAGGCCCTGTGAGCCCCTCTGACTGCAGCTGCCTGACTTCACTGCCCATGACACTGCAATCTTCCCCACTGGCTCTGCACCCAGCTCTGACTGTTTCCCCTCAGTCCTCTCTGGCATGCCTTTCCAGTTCTGGCCCTCCTGGCTGCAACCGGTGGTTCACTCCTGAAGACTTGCCCAGCCATACCATCTCCTCCTGCCCTCTCTGGCTCTTCCTGTGCCTCCTATCCAGATCCTTTTTTTTTTTTAATCAAAATAAAGGTTTATTTTGTAGAAAACACATACATACATAAGCAAGTACAGAATCTTTGCATTATTACATACGTATACAACTTTCAATATGGTTGTCATAAATGACCTACTACTGTATGCTTAATCCTATCCAGATCCTTCATGCTTTCTTAAAGGGCTCCATCCTGCACCCGACTCCTAAGCCCAAGGTCACCCCCCAACTCCAGAGCTCCCTCAAAGGCCCCTATAGCCTAGTACTCCATCCTCAGTTCTTCCACCCAACAACTCCTCCCCAGCTGGGCTGATTCTGGGTATTTAAGGAGGCCTGCCCCCTGCCAATCCAGGTTGGGGATTGGTCAGGGCTCCTTTACACACCCCAAGCAGCTCCATCTCTCCTCCTCTCTTCCTAGTACCTTCCAGACAGCTCTGGAAAGAAGAGGGAGGTCTTAGCGATGCTGCCTGTGAATCATCAGCTACTAACTCTGAGACACTCCCATCCCACACAAACCAAATTTACCTATACTCACAAAAAAAATGAATCTAGCACCTACCTATGTGGAGGGTGCTACCTGTACTTTTGCCAAAACAGTGCCAAAAACTAATTGACACCTTTTTTTAGTGTCTATAACCCCCACATACACTTTATTCTACATTGTCTTGTTTTATTTGTTGTATTTCTGTGTTAATGAATCCTTGAATTCAGAGCTAGATTGTTAATGGTCCATCTCATCAAGGGTCAGAATGAGTAACTTGTTCAGACTTTGTATTCTAATGCTTTTGGATTGTCAGTAATGAGTACATATTTGTGTTTTCATACCAGTTAGCTTATTCACACTTTAGCACTGCAGTATTGTGCTATGAAAGATGACTTCTGTTCAATAAGGCTTCATAATGCAGCTCTAAAGCATGAATGGAAGGTTCATTCTAGCTGATTTTCTGCTACATTCTAACTAAAATAGAATTAGACCCTTTGGTGGCATTCTCTGGATCCGTACAGCAGTTAGTAATGCAAATCATCAATTTAGTTCTTTTGTACATCAAAATAGAAGTAAGCAGAGACAATCTAACCAATATTTACAAATGAATAGAAAAAAATGTACCTACCAGTCTTTGATTTAAGCTACTTTCACACTGAGGTGCTTTACAGGTGCTACAGCACTAAAAATAGCACCTGTGTAGCACCTGTAAAGAGCCTCTCCTGTGTCACCAGTGTGAAAGCCCGAGGGCTTCCACACTGGAGCGGTGCGCTTGCAGGACGGTCAAAAAAGTCTTGCAAGCCGCATCTTTGCAGCGATGTAGGAGCGATGTATTCACCGCTCCTAAAGCGCCCCTATCAATTGATAACAATGGGGCAGCGCTGCCAAACCAGTGGCGCTTTGCGGGCGGTTTTAACCCTTTTTTGGCCGCTAGTGGGGGGTTAAAACCACCCCGCTAGCGGCCAAATATCGCCGCTAAAACGACGGTAAAGCGGCGCTAAAAATAGCGCCGATTTACCACCGACGCCCGCCCGCCCTAGTGTGAAAGTAGCCTTACACAACCTAAACCTAAACATGCGAATACTTACTATTTTTCTTCCGTATACTAATGAAGTAGTTTAGTTGTCTACGTGATCTCATAAGCTGCTACCTAGGAATATATTTAATAATAAATTAATTGTCATGGTGTAATTTACCCTCCTACTGCTGTATGCAGTATCATTTCTACTGTACAGTGTTTAAAGTGTTGCAGACAGCACTAAATAACAAGTTACCAGCTGTACAGATAACATCAAAAACCAAATACATAGCAAAAGGGGTTTTTTTGTAAAAAACATGCACACAACTACCATCTCCCAGACATAAAACAATATAAATGTGTTTTTTATTGTAATATAACACTCCCATAATCATTTTGGGAAGGTAATATACTGTATACAAAATCATTTACCTATTCTGAGAAACTGCATTAAGAGCACATGCTTTGTAATTGTATTTCCATTCATTTCTATGTGAGTAGTTGTAAAGACATTTGGCATCTCATCAGCAGAAATAGCAGATGGAGAAAGCCTTTCCTACGTGCTTTGTCAAGGGAATTAAAAGTTTAGGTGTTTTAATAGACATGGCGGATTAGCTGATGTGCAGGAACGTGCATGCATTCAGCTATAGTGATTATTTGTGTCTGCAATGAAAAGGAAAACAATGATATTTTTTATGTCTATATTATGTATGTGTAGCAAAAGGAATACTGGCCCTCAGCTCACTAGTGACTACACTGAGTGTTCCATGCTCACTTACTTGCCAAATAATGTCCCAGGCACATTCTTTCTCAGGGAGTAATTATTTTCTCTGGATGTTCAGACTGATGGGCATCATTCACTTTGGTTAAAAATTTTGTAGATTTTATTGCACATGTGCATGGAGATGGAGATTATAAAGTAGGGTAGAGGGGACACAGGATAACTGCACGTTTCTACTATACGCAGTCTTTCCACATGTCTTTTTAAACTTCTGGGTCCTTCTCCCATAGGGTTTCACAAATACCTAAACTTCAGACGTGGTTCCTTGAAAATTTAGGTTCTAGCGGTATTCAAGGAAGGACAGTGTGGAAAGGTTCATGGGGTAGTTTCTTACTCAGTCACCATGTGGTAGGCAACAGCGGTCTGCTTTCTCTAGACCTAAAGTAGCACTCCATGGCAGCCACTATCTTCAAGGAGTCCTCTCAGGAGGATAGATTCTTTCAGCACTCCTGTTTCCTAAGCCCCAAGGCCAAGGGTAAGACAGGTTTTACATTTACCTCCTCACAAGACAAAGCCCAGGAAAAAAGACCATGAGCCAGTAAGTGCCTTAGATATATAATAAAATTTCCATTGTGCACCATCATGCTCTGCAAGCTTACTAATTAGCCAAGTATTAAAGATCCTTAAATCAGAATGATATGGGTGGCACAGTGGTGTAGTGGTAGCACTCTCACCTAGCAGTAAGAAGGGTCACTGGTTCAAATCCCAACCACGACACTACCTGCTTGGAGTTTGCATGTTCTCCCTGTGCCTGCGTGGGTTTCCTCCGGGTACTCCGGTTTCCTCCCACACTCCAAAGACATGCTGGTAGGTTAATTGGATCCTGTCTAAATTGTCCCTAGTATGTATGAATGTGAGTTAGGGACCTTAGATTGTAAGCTCCTTGAGGGTAGGGACTAATGTGAATGTACAATGTATATGTAAAGCGCTGCATAAATTGACAGCGCTATATAAGTACCTGAAATAAATAAATAAATAGATATCTCTAGCACACCCTATTGGAGAACATTCACACAGCAAGTGACTAAATTGATACATTCCATGGGGTTGTGGGTTTGATTTACTAAAGGCAAAAAGGCAGTTCATTCTGTAAGGTATTGAAAAGAATTCCAAAATTTTTTTGTGTACAGGGTGACACTGTGGGTACACAGATAGCAGTGTGCCAACGTCCCAATAATGGACATAGAAAAACTAAAAACTAAAAGAGTGGACTTTAAAGGCACACAAAAAAAATGATTAGATTGGTTTATTGAGTACAAAATTGATTACATGAAAACAATTATTACATATAAATACATAAAAAAGATTTGTGAAGTTGATATTAAGTACCCCACACAGAGACTCTGACACCACTTAGTACGGAAATGCAATAATATATCCGAAAAAACAGAAAACAAAGTTCCCGTGGTATTGTCCAGATAGGGATGTAAATAAGCAGATCTGTGGGTCAGGATGTGGATCCGGGCACAAATATTCTTTTTTTTTTTTTTTTTTGCATGTTCTCCCTGTGCCTGCGTGAAAAAAAAAAAAAAAAAGAATATTTGTGCCCGGATCCACATCCTGACCCACAGATCTGTTTATTCAACTCCAAACAGGGGTGGGGGCCCCGATACAAAAACATAAACAAAAAGCACTTTGTCGTGATCATTATACAAGGGTCAAATTAGTACGAAATATGATACAGTACATACTTAGGCATGAAACTTCCGTGTATGTGAATATTTCTGGTAAAGAATAGAGAAACCTGAGATAATGTGCTGATATCTACAGCTCCGGGGTACCCCCCCCCCTCAACTTTTTCCATGTTTCTATAGAAAATGGGGACCGAAGTCCCTAGACCAGAGATGAGGTGGGAAGAATAAGGGAGAGGGTTTAGAGGAAGAAAGAGAAGTAAGAGAGAAGTAGCGGGAGGTGGGAGAAGAAGGAGACACGGCGGTAGTTAAACCAGTATACCGACCCCAACGGAGTCCACTCAAAACGTGTGGGGGAAAAGTTATGAGCCAAGTAAGCGTTGTCCTTCCTCGGAATAAATAAATGCGTTCCAGATGTCCCAAGTTTTTTTATGGGCTTCTTGTTTATGTTGAGCAGTGAGGATCAGGTCTTCCATATTCTTTATGTCCTCCACTCTCCGCAGCCACAACGAGAGGGCTGGTGGAGAGGGTTGTTTCCAGCAAAGTGGGATACATGTCTTTGCTGCATTGAGCAAGTGACGTGTGAGAGATTTCTCCTATCTCTTGATGGGGATCGAGGAAAGGTGTAGGAGAAAGAACGCGGCCTCGTCTGGTATAATATACTCTGTGCACTTTTGTGTTATCCGTCTGACTTCCCCCCAGAAGTCCTTCAACTTCGGGC
The DNA here is from genome assembly GCF_042186555.1 of Aquarana catesbeiana. Taxonomy (NCBI): domain Eukaryota; kingdom Metazoa; phylum Chordata; class Amphibia; order Anura; family Ranidae; genus Aquarana; species Aquarana catesbeiana. Next base: position 404,492,142 of record NC_133327.1, on the reverse strand, counting down.
ATGACCAAAAAATGTGGATCAAGGTTCCCTCCTCCTCAGCGCAGCGCCAGCACCGGCTCGAGGAAGAAGGGAAGCATTTCTGTAGTCTGGAGGGGGTCAGGTACCAACGGGTGAGGAGCTTGAAATTCGTTTCTTGAATTTTAGTGCAAAGCGAAGATTTAAGGGCAAGTGTGATTATACGTTGTCGCTGTGCTACTGAAAACGAGCAGTTCAGGTCTCTCTCCCATCTGGCCAAGTAGGGAGGTGGGGGTTGTTCTTTTGGTGAGATTAATAGTGAGTAGGTTTGGGACAGAATATGGGCTAATGGGCCTTCTCCTGAACAGAGCTCCTCGAACGTCGTTAGTTGGCGAACAAACATTTGTGTTTTTGGTAGGGAGTGGAGGAAATGGTGCAGTTGGGCAGCTTTCCAGAAACGGAGATGGTAGTCACCTGCTGGGTTGATTAAGTCATGTATGGATGGCCATTTTCCTCCAATGATAAATTTGGCTGCGTGATCTCTACCTGAGTCTCTAAGGTTGTTATAGTCTACTGTATGTAATCCTGGAGCAAAGTTTGGGTGACCAAGGATGGGAAATAGAGGCGAGTTTTTTGTTGTGAGGGAGGTCTGCATGGCTGTTTGGTGGCTATGTCTCAGGGTGGTACCTATTAGAGAGTGTGATTTCAATTTAGGTGGGAGGGCATCAAAACACCACAATGCACTCTTTAGAGGTATCAGTGTTTGGGATTGTTCAAGTTGGACCCAAACTTTAAATGTTTTATTTCTCCTCCAGTCCAGTATTCGCCCTAGGTGAGAGGCAAGATAATATTGACGAATGTCAGGTAATGCTAGTCCCCCCTCTCTTTTGGGAATCGTTAGCTGTGAATGTTTCAAGCGGGGCTTTTTATGTGCCCATACAAATCTGGTGAAAAGGGATTGGACTTGCTTGAAGAATGAGGATGGGATATGAATGGGTAACGCTTGGATCAGGTAGGTAAATTTAGGGAGAACACACATTTTCAAAAGATTACACCTCCCAAACCAGGAGTGAAAGCCTGCGTTCCACTTTTCTAACAAAATCCGGGTTTTAATCAACAAGGGTGGGAAGTTCAGGTCAAACGTACATGACAGGTCAGAGGGGATCTTTGTGCCTAGATATGTTAGGGCTGTATCCGTCCACTTAAAGTTGAAGCTAGACTGCAAGTCCCTTAGTGTCGGAGGGGGTATAGAAATGCCCATTGCTTCTGACTTTGAGAAGTTTATCTTTAAGTGAGAAATGGCTCTATAGGTTTTAAATTCTTGCATGAGGTTTGGCAGAGAGATTCTGGGGTTGGTTAGAGAGAATAGTAGATCATCCGCATACGCTGAAATTTTGCAGTGGGAGTCACCTATTTGAAGCCCTGTTATGTCTGGGTTTGCTCTAATAGTACATAAAAAAGGTTCCAAGGACAGGGCAAATAGTAGGGGGGAAAGGGGACAGCCTTGTCTAGTGCCATTAGCAATAGAAAAGGGGCTTGATAACACACCGTTAACTTTTACTTGGGCTGAGGGGTTGGAATAAATATTTTGGATCCACTTCAGCATCCTGTCTCCTAAGCCAATATGACGGAGAACTGAAAATATGTAGTTCCAGTTCACCCTGTCAAAAGCCTTTTCGGCATCAGTGTTCACAAATATGCAGGGGGTCTTGTTATCGTTTGCTACGTGGATAAGATTTAGGGCCTTGATGGTGTTGTCCCTTGCCTCTCTGGAGGGAATGAACCCAACCTGTGTATTAGGTTTTGGAGGTGTTGTGCCAGTCTAACTTTAGATCCAAATTTAAGAGGGAAATGGGTCTGTAGCTTCCGCATGCACTCGGGTCCTTCCCATCCTTATAAATCAAGGAAATATGGGCTTTTAGAGTCTCACTCGGGAACCTAGCTTCTGCTCCTAGGGCATTAAAAAAAGCTACCAATCGTGGGCCTAAAATGGGAAGAAAGGCTTTATAGTATTGAGCAGTGTAACCATCTGGTCCTGGGGCCTTACCTACTTTCATAGATTTCACTGCTGACTGGAGTTCCTCCAAAGTTATTGGTTCATCTAAGATCTCCTGGGTTTCAGCCGGAAGGGATGGAAGCTGTGAGTCTGAAATGTATTTATCTATATTTGCTCGTTCGGAAGGGGAGCTAGGGAGATTATATAAGTTGGAGTAAAAGTCTCCAAATTCTTTGGATATTTGCTTTGGGGTAGTGGCTCTTTGGCTATCAGGGCCAATTATTTGTGGGATATAAGCAGCTGATTTGAGTTCTTTCACAGATCTGGTCAACATTTTCCCGCACTTGTCTCCCGACTCGTAGGACAGCTTGCGACAAAACTGAAGGGCCGCCTTTGCCTTGTAGTGTAATAGGTCTGTTATTTGTGTGCGTAGCGTCATCAACTGCACCTCAAGGTCCCGAGTGGGTGTTTGTTTGTGTTGCATTTCTACCGAGGCCAAAGCTGCGAGTAATTTAATGATTTGTTCATTTCTTTTTCTTTTTATGGTCGCCCCGTGTTTAATCAGAACTCCCCGCAGGACACACTTGTGAGCCTCCCACAATATTCCGGGGTCGCATCCCTGTGTATCATTCTCCCGGAAGTAGAGATCAAGCTCTTTGGTTACATCCTCCAGTACCTCGGTAATTTGTAGAAGACTCTCGTTTAGACGCCAAAACAGGGATCTGGGCGAGGGTCGGTCTGTGAGGATGTATGTGAGGGAAATGGGAGCGTGGTCGGACCAAGTAATCTGACCTATTGATGAGGAGCTCACAAGGTGCAACTGGTCGTGGGGCATCAAGAAAAGGTCGATTCTGGAATACACCTTGTGTGGGGGAGAGAAGAAGGAGTAGTCTCTCTCCCCTGAATGCTGAAGGCGCCACACATCGGTCAGCTGAGCACTATGTAGAGTCTGCATTATTCGTTTCCTGGCAGTGGGGGAGAAGGAGGAATTACCAGAAGATGTGTCTATTGAAGGGGTCAGAGGGACATTTAGGTCTCCTCCCAAGAGTAGTTGGCCTTGTTTGTATTTTGTCAGTTTTTCTATTGTGCGTTTAAGGAATCTGTCCTGGTGTTCGTTCGGGGCGTACAGTGTGGCCAATGTGAACTGGTTCCCAGCAATCAAGCCCTTTATAAATATAAAACGCCCCTCGGGGTCTGCTAACATCTCTTGAAATTCCCATAGTAGTTTGCTGGAAATTACTATGGAGACCCCCCTAGATTTAGATTGGGAGTAAGTTGAATGGTACAGACGGGTAAAAGACCTATTCTGCAGTATAGGGGATTTATCTGTTTTAAAGTGGGTCTCCTGGATGAAGGCAATGTCAGTTCGTGATTTTTTAAGGTCACAGAGTAATATACGTCTCTTCTCCGGGGTGTTCAAGCCCCTGGCGTTAAGAGAGGTCACCGTAAGAGAATCTACCGCCATGTCTCGGGGTAAAAGGGGTAAACTAATCCAAAAAGGGAAGGGAGGGGGGAAGGAAAGGTAGGGGTGAGTGGGAAAGAGAAAGAACAGAGCAGATAGAAGAAAGAGGGAGGAGAAAAAGGTATATGAGGGTTTAGGTCAAATAAAACCCGTAAAACCAACTAAATAGGTGAGTCGTAATAACTTTCTTATGTATACAGAGCCGGAGCCCCGGCTGTACACAATGGCCTATGTGGGGAGTGGGTGGGCAATAACCTGTAGACGAGAGCCCAGAACTCCTACCCACCCCGACATCACATTGGTAGTAAGTAAAATAAAGAAAATAAAAAAACAGAATGCTAAAATCAACATAGAAAATTAACATTGGACACCAGAAAACCTGTGTTCTCAAAAGTAAGGTAGTGGACCGCTCATTTCTGCGTCACGCGCCCACCGTAAATTGTTTGTGGGTATATGACTGAAAATGAGCACTCCTATAACCCCTTCAGCCTACATCAATAGACCGGGTTCCGTACTCATCCCGGGTAAGGCGGAGGAACCCCCAGTCCAAGGTGCAGTGGTATACATTTCTCCAAGCAGCTATAACATAAAAACTATCATAACTGAGAGTTCACTAGACATTGGAGCAGATGAATAGAGTGTGTTTGGATAAGAAGTAAGGTAGGTATTTGGCATTCTCAGAGTCCGAGTCCAGAGAGACTTCAGACTCTATGTCTCTTCAATTAACCTTGAATGCTTTTTTAGTAAGCACATTGTAATGGCTACCTCCACTCCGCTCCTTATGGATAACAGCCTACAGCATACTCTACAAACTGGGAAGATATCCAAATAGATTCTGTAATTGAGAGTATAGGAGATGTCTATATAGGAGGCGGTATAGGTATTAGGCTATGGCAGAGCTCCTGAGCTCCAGCGCCCTGCACGGGATGGCGTGGAGCAGGAAGGATATCCTCCAATGCAGTGGGTGTACTGTTCATTGTGATTGAACCGAAATCACTGCACATCGTGACCCCAGTTCAGCATGAGTTCCGCCATGAGGCTAACTGGGCGAAAGAGAGGTATGTCCGCGGTGGGGTATCAAAGTTAAGGGCAAAAAAATGAGCAGGAGGGATTCTCAGTAGTGTCTTGTGGCGTGGCAGCGGGCGTACAAGGTGCACTGAATCAGTCACATCGTTAGTGTGAGAACGTGCAGGGGAGAGACATAACAATATGAGGTCTTGGAGTCTTAGCAGCGGCAGATAGAAGACAGTCACAGCTACTCACGTTTCCCGTATCTCATCTTGAGATAAAGAGCAGGGACGACGTCCGTATCTTTGCTGCCTCTGTGGTTGAGGAACTTGTCCCCGCGAGGTGGTTATTCGTCCTGGCGCTCGAGGGAGGTAATCCAACCAGTTAGGGATGTCGATCGGGTCTGCTCCAAGGAAGGTAAAGAGCGCAGGCAGAGACTCCGGGGACCTCAGGAGGAACGACTTCTGGTCCTTGAGGAAGGTGACCGACAGCGGGAATCCCCATCGATAGGTGGCATTGCTGCGTCTGGCTAGGTCCAGCAGGGGTTTCAAGAGGGCACGTCGGTGGAGAGTCAGTCTGGAGATGTCAGGTAGGATCTTCACTGTTGCACCATCAAATTCTAGATCACCTGCTTCCCAGGCACCACGAGAAATGGCCTCCTTATGAATGTAGTGATGTAGTCGGCAGATCACATCGCGCGGTCTGGTAGGGTCTGACGGGCGAGGACCCAGGGCTCTATGGACCCAATCAATCTCCACATTCTCAGGTAGATGGTCCCCCGCCACTCTTCTGAAAATATCTGTGACCGTGGCTAGTAGGTCTGATGGGCCTGTTGTCTCCGGGAGGCCCCGGAGCCGCAGGTTGTTCCTACGGCTTCGGTCCTCCATTTCCTCCATGCGTAGCTGAAGATCCACTGCGGAGCAAGCCTGGTCCTTGTGCGTGGATTCCAATGAGGCCACTCTCTGCTCGAGGGTCGCCAGAGAGGACTCGCCTGTTGTGAGACGGGAAGATAGGGATTGCACTTCTTGTTTAATTTCTTTCATCTCACGTTTATGCGCGGCCTCCACCTTTCCCACCAAGGCCTCGATATCCGCTCTTGTCGGGAGAGCCTGCAGGATAACCTTTAACTCTGCGCCCGCCCTGAAGTTAACAGGAAGGGGAGACATGTTCCCCCGAATCTCAGCAGATACTCCCGGGGAGCTTGGGTACACCACAGGGCTCCGTGGTCCCTCTGAAGACTCTGGGTCCACCAAAAGGGCTGGGGTCTGAGAAAGAGAGTCACGAGGTCCCGCCATCTTGAGGTCCGGGGAGCTGGGTTGCGATCTCCCAAAAAGTCTCTGGAAATCCTCTATAACAGGTGTGTTTGTAGCCGGGCTGGTTCTCTGTTTGTTCCTTCGATTTGTTCGTCTCTTAGAAGAGAGCATTCTGCTTTAAAAGAGCTGGAAATGCCGGGATGGGTGAGAGGTGGCCGGGAGCTCTTAGTGAACACAACTCCACTTGGCCATGTCCAGACCACGCCCCCCACAAATATTCTTTTATTTGCTCGACATGTTGCGCGTAGAGGTATGCTTCTTCAGGAGAATAGAAGGTTCATGTAGTCATCAAAACACAGACAGAACAGCGTGATGGATTGCTGATAATCAAAAAATATCTGGGTGTGTCCAGAGACAGGTAGGTACTAACACAGCACTGAAGAGGCACAGGTACTGGTAGTGTAGACCAGTATTTATGTGGTTGTAAGGTCTGTGTGTAAGAAAAAACAGTCCGGTGGCTCAAAGAGGTAAACACCTTGAGAATTGTAGAGCCAAGCTGTGTGGAATAAGTTTGTCTCTTGATAGCCGATCAGCCTATTGCCCACGGGCCGTGCCATCCCTGGGAGTCTTCCCAGGCCTTTTCTGGTTTGCTTCCTCAACTATCGGGACAAGGACAAGATTCTCTCTGAAGCCCGCAAACATTCCACACTCAAATATGTCAACACCTCTGTTTTTCTTTTCCCTGATTTGCAGAGGAAGAAAAAAACCTTCAATGATGTCCATAGACGACTTGGAGATAAGAGCATTAAATACAGCATGCTTTACCCCAGCCGCATATGGGTCCAGCATGACGGAGCGATCTGTTTCTTTGACAGCCCAGCAGATGCTGACGACTGGCTGACCACCTTGCAATGAAGTATTCTTATCACTAATCCATCAGATGCATGGATTTTCCACATCCCTGTTTGCTCTATCCTACTAAACTTTCTGTAAACACCGGAGTTACCTCAAATGTACCTCTACACGTGATCCACACTTGACCCCCCAATGGTTTGTTTTCTAAGATGTGGAAGACCTGGTGCTCTCCATCTACCTGGAGAAATTCCACTATCTGGAGGAACTATACAATTGCGCCAGATTGCCCGCTCCCCCTTGCTGTGATGGGATACATATCCCCTCACCCTCGCCTACTGTTATAGGTTGAACATGAGCTGGAGCTATCCCAGGAACTTTAAGCCTCAAGTAGGCAACCCCTACTGTCAAGTTTAGGGTAAGAAACTGTCTTGGCGACAGTTGGGATTATGCCAAGGCGGTAGGGAGTTACATGTACTTTTAGTTGGTTACCATACCTGCTCACGTTCCACACCGTATCTCTTGCTGGACTATGTTGTCTTCATTTTGTTCTTTTCTCCTGTTCACCTCTTTCCCCTCCAGAATCCCTGGATGGCTACATCATCTGGACTACCTCTGCAACTGGCCAATGGACAGGAACTAATGTCTCCTATGTTCCTACTGTCATTAAGCTTTTCTATTCTAAATGGGTATAGATTTAAAGTTGATATCTTGGAATATTAGAGGATTGAATGGCAGGGTGAAAAGATCACTGTTTAAATCTCTGCAGTCTCATAAACCTCACATTTTTTTTCTTCAAGAAACTCACCTAATGGGCAGCAAAATCCTAACGCTCAAGCGAGCATGGGTAAAACAAGAGTTTCATGTCACATACTCCTCTTATGCGAGGGGCGTGACTATTCTACTGAGCAAGTCACTTCCTTGCTCAGTAGAGCAGGTTTTCATTGATCCGGAGGGAAGATACTTCATTTTAATTCTTGCAATGTATGCCCAATGCTGGGAGATAGTTAATGTGTATATCCCTCCTCCGTTTAACTCCTCCATCCTGTAAACTATTCACAAAAATAGCCCCCCTCCAGGTCCACAATATTATAGTTGGAGGGGACTTTAACGCCATCCTAGATCATACTAAGGACACTACTAACCTCCTTAGATCTGCCCCCCATGATTTAGCCCTCTGGGCAGACAATTTTGGTCTTCGGGAGATTGGTGGTGGAAGCATTCGGAAGAAATTATTCACATATCTCAGCAACGCATAGATCAGGGTCTCGCATAGACTTATTATTTGGTTCTGCTTCTGCTGTGTCTCAGGTTGGTGCGGTCTCCTATCTCCTGGCAGGTGCCATGCCTTAATAACCGCTTTCATAGCCAGTGTTAAAGGTACTGGCAAACCCCCAGACCCCCTATAGAGGGTGTTGCGAAGGGCCTCAAAGGATCCCAAATGTGCTGCCTCTAGGATAACTGACGCGTTAATGTTGTCCGAGACCAGCCAGTTATGTGCATGAGTGAGCATTGCTGCTAAATAGTAGTGATTAAACCTAATTTGGTAAAAGCCAGATGGTCCTCTAATACACCGCTCTGGTGTAATCCAAGGTTGCGGGAATTCCACTCTCAGCAAGACCCGGGCTTGTGGGCCAGTAAGGGCATCGAGTATTTTAGGGATATTTGTGATGAGTCAGGGATATTTACATTTGATAGGCTGAAAAAAAAATTCCAACTTCCGAACTCTTTCTTTTTCAGGTTCCTGCAGCTCCGCCATGCCTTTGATTCACAATTTTAAAAAGTTCAGCTTCGGCTGGAACATGATGACCTAGAGACCCTTCTAGACGATTCTGATCTCTCGAAACCACTATCCCAAATTTACTGAGCACTTCTACCATCCACCTAGGTTGGACTGGATGGTCTGTGGCTGGGGCGGAGGTGCAGGAACTGGACAGGGAAGACTGGGAAGACATGTGGGACTATCCACTCCAGCCACTGGTTGCTACTAGGGACAAACTGATCCAATTCAAAATCCTACACAGGATCTACTACACACCCCAACGCCTCCACCGCATATACCCAGCCTTGTCGGCCAGCTGCTGCAGATGCTCTGGTACTCCTGCAGGCTTCACACATATATTCTGGGATTGCCCACAGATTCAGGACTATTGGCGGAAGGTAACTCAATGTATTCATAGTTTAACCACCATTCCGATTCCCCTTACATTTAGCGTCTGCCTCCTTGGCCTAGTGGAACAACTGGCATTCGCTAAAGCAACATGCACCTTAATAAGTATCTTTCTTTTTCATGCGAGAAAAGCCATAGTACTAAAGTGGAAGTCAACCACTCCCCCCACCCTGTCCTCATGGAAGCAATTAGTTAACACAATGATAACCCTCTATAAAGTAACGTCAAGTAAGTAACAACAGGCGAATCTGTCTCGCGGATGTCCCAAAAAAGTCTGGCATTTGTGGACAGACTCAGAGTCCACAACAGACGATCAGCTCTCAGAGGACTAAGCCAGATTTCCTCTATATCCACCTGATATGCTAAGAGCTGAGGTCAATACTCCAGATAGATAGACTGAGGTGTAAGACTAGAAACCAAAATAACCACATTTACTCTTAAATGTTCCTGTAGCATCCAGTGCAGACAATTAGGAGTGAGATGAGGTCCCCCATGAAACATTATTTCCTATCCTAATCCTATCATGTGTAACCTGGGCGATGACTATGTTGTATTTAGTTAGGCATGTGTAGTTTTAAGGTGTACTGTTAGTTGTACCTTGTTATGCACGTGGCTACATGCAGCGGTTGGCCGGGGTATGCCCCAATGGTCCTGTTTTGTACCACAACAGTAAAAAAGTTTAAATAAAAAGAATAAAAAATGAGACAGTGCAGTGGAAATCTTTATTATTATTATTATTATTATCATACAAGATTTATATAGCACCAACCTTTTGCAGAGCGCTTTACAGCATGAGCACAGACAGTGCAGTTACAATACAATTTAATACGGAAGGAATGTTCCATGATACAAAAAGTAATAACTGTTAGGGATGAGTTGATGGAGCAAATAAAGTACAGTTGTTAGGCAGGGGCAGGATAGGCTTCTCTTAAGAAAAGGGTTTTCAAGGATCACCTAAAAGATGACAGAGTAGAAGATAGTCGAACAAATTAGGGTAAGGAGGAATGGGAGAAGCATGGGAAGAGGTGACAAGGGAGCTAGAGAACAGGAGGACTTCGGAGGAATGAAGAGGACAATTTGTTGGTAATTTGAGACTAGATTAGTGATATAGCTGAGGGCTGAGTTGCAGATGGATATGTAAATTGTTTTTTGTATTTTGAATTGAATTGAATTTGGTTGGGTGAGTGGGAGCCAGTGGAGGGATTGGCAAAGAAGAGTAGCAGAGACTGAACATTTGGTAAGGTGGATGAGTTCGGCAGCAGCATACATTATGGATTAAAGGGGGATAGCCTATGTAAAGGTAAGCAAGCGAGTTGCAGTAGTCAGGGGGAGAAATGACCAGGGAGTGAATTAGAAGCTTTGTGGAGCCATTGGCTAAGAAGGGGTGTATTTTGGAGATGTTGCGGAGGTTGAAGCAGCAAGTTTTGAACAGTGTTTTGATATAGGGCCGTAAGAATAGTTCAGAGTCCAGGATTAGTAAATTAGTGATGCATGTGGAGACTGATGGAGTGAGCTGAGGGGTAGAGAGATAAATGTGGGTGTCATCAGCGTAGAAATATTATTAATAGGGATGAGCTTTCTGTTCGGGTCGAACATGAGTTCGACTCAAACTTTGGCTGTTCACCCGTTCGGCGAAAACCGAACATTATGGGCTGTTTGTGCCAAATTTGAGCGGCGCGTAATGGCCCATAATGCACTGCGGGAGCACAGTGCATTGCTGTATAATGATTGGCCAAAGCATGCACCATGACCGGCATGCTTTGGCCAATCCCAGCGCCCTCAGCTAAGAGAGCCATAATTGGCCAAAGGCAGGATGCCTTTCACCAATCATGGCTCAGGGGGACTGAGTCCACGCCCCACACTATATAAGGCTGCCTGCACGTCGGCCCCATGTAGTGTGTTGTTGGCGTGGACGAAGAGAGAGTGTCATTTAAATTGAGCAGGCAAGCAGGTTATTCAGCTAGCTGCAGTGTATTTTTTTATATATATATATATATATATATATATATATATATATATATATATATATATATATATATATATATATATATATATATATATATATATACAGACAGTCTTGTATATATCGTATTTATCGGCGTATAACAAGCGCCGGCGTATAACACGCACCCCAAGTTTAGGAGGGAATTATAAGGAAAAAAAGTTTTAAGGAAAAAAACTTACATTTAAATGCCCATCAATGCAGCCTTGCACAGCGTCCATCTGCATGCTTGTCCAGTGTCATTTGCAGCCTTGCAGTAATTTGCAGCCTTGCAGTCATCAGCCTTGCAGTCATTTGCAGCCTTGCAGTCAGCAGCCTTGGTGTCATTTGCAGCCTTGCAGTCAGCAGCCTTAGTGTCATTTGCAGCCTTGCAGCTTTGTCAGTGCTGATCTGCAGCTTTCTTTGTCCATTTGCAGCCTTGCTCAGGCTGCAGTTAAACTGCAGTGACTTTTCATTGTCACTGCAGTTTGAAAATGGCTCCCCTGCGATCCCCTGCGATCCTGAGCTTCAAAATCGCTGACCGCAATTTGAAAATAGCGCCGCCGGCACCGAAATACACAGAGCCAGTCCTCGGCTCTTCTCGGCGGCTCTCGTTTACTTTCGGCTCCACTCGTAGTCCCGCCCGGGATGGGCGTGACTGTGAGCGGAGCTATCCGAACCTAGCCGAGTACACTCGGCTAGGTTCGGGCGGCGCTCGAGTGAAGCAGAAAGTGGTCGAGAAGAGCCGAGGACCGGCGGCGCCATTTTCAAATCGCGGTCGGCGATTTTGAAGCTCAGGATCGCAGGGGATCGGCGTATAACACGCACCCGCGATTTTCCCCTGATTTTAAGGGGAAAAAAGTGCGTGTTATAGGCCGATAAATACGGTATATATATATATATATATAAGTTTAGCTATATCTGACTGCAGGCCGTTCCTGGTATACTGTTTTTAATGTACTTCAGGCAAGCAGGTTATTCAGTTAGCTGCAATGTATTTAATATATATATATATATATATATATATATATATATCCACTGCATATAGTTTAGCTATATCTGACTGCAGGCCATTCCTGGTGTACTTTTTCTAATACACTTCTGGCAGGCAGGTTATTCAGTTAACTGCAGTGTATATAATATATATTTTTATATCTATCTATCTATAGATAGATAGATATAGATATATCTATCTATCTATATATATATATATAGATATATATACCGACAGTCTCGTACATATATATATATATATATATATATATATATATATATATATATATATATATATATATATATATATATCCTCTGCGTACAGTTTAGCTATGTCTGACTGCAGGCCATTCCTGGTGTACTTTTCCTAATATACTTCTGGCAGGCAGGTTATTCAGTTAGCTGCAGTGTATTTAATATATGTATATACAGACAGTCTTATATATATATATATATATATATATATATATATATATATATATATATATATATATATATATATATATATATATATATATATATATATATATATCCACTGCATACAGTTTAGCTATATCTGACAATGCTGCAATGCTGTACCCAAACGAAATTTGCGTCCTTTTCTTCCCACAAATAGAGCTTTCTTTTGATGGTATTTGATCACATCTGCCGTTTTTATCACTTGCGCTATAAATGGAAAAAGACCGAAAATTTTGAAAAAAAATTATATTTTCTACTGTTTGTTATAAAAAAAATCCAATAGACTCAATTTTAGTCATACATTTAGGCCAAAATGTATTCGGCCACATGTCTTTGGTAAAAAAAAAGTCAATAAGCGTATATTTATTGGTTTGCGCAAAAGTTATAGCGTCTACAAACTAGGGTACATTTTCTGGAATTTACACAGCTTTTAGTTTATGACTGCCTATGTCATTTCTTGAGGTGCTAAAATGGCAGGGCAGTACAACCCCCCCCCCCAAATGACCCCATTTTGGAAAGTAGACACCCCAAGGAAATTGCTGAGAGGCATGTTGAACCCATTGAATATTTATTTTTTTTGTCCCAAGTGATTGAATAATGACAAAAAAAAAAAAATATTTGCAAAAAGTTGTCACTAAATGATATATTGCTCACACAGGCCATGGGCCTATGTGGAATTGCACTCCAAAATACATTCAGCTGCTTCTCCTGAGTACGGGGATACCACATGTGTGGGACTTTTTGGGAGCCTAGCCGCGTACGGCACTACCCATCACAGTTTTGAAGGCCATAAAATGCCCAGATGGCACAAAACCCCCCCAAATGACCCCATTTTGGAAAGTAGACACCCCAAGCTATTTGCTGAGAGTCATGTCGAGTCCATGGAATATTTTATATTGTGACACAAGTTGCGGGAAAGAGTCAATTTTTTTTTTTTTCGGAGGCCATGGAATGCCCAGGTGGCACAAAACCCCCCCAAATTACCCCATTTTGGAAAGTAGACACCCCAAGCTATTTGCTGAGAGGTATAGTGAGTATTTTGCACTGTCCTGGCATTTTATGCACAACATTTAGCAGCTTATGTCACACATCACCCATTCTTCTAACCACTTGAAGACAAAGCCCTTTCTGACACTTTTTGTTTACATGAAAAAAATTCTTTTTTTTTGCAAGAAAATTACTTTGAACCCCCAAACATTATATATTTTTTTAAAGCAAATGCCCTACAGATTAAAATGGTATGTGATTAATTTTTTTTTTTTCACACAGTACTTGCGCAGCGATTTTTCAAACGCATTTTTTGGGGAAAAAACACACTTTTTAAAATTTTAATGCACTAAAACACACTATATTGCCCAAATGTTTGATGAAATAAAAAAGATGATCTTAGGCCGAGTACATGGATACCAAACATGACATGCTTTAAAATTGCGCACAAACGTGCAGTGGCGACAAACTAAATACATTTTTAAAAGCCTTTAAAAGCCTTTACAGGTTACCACTTTAGATTTACAGAGGATGTCTACTGCTAAAATTACTGCCCTCGATCTGACGTTCGCGGTGACACCTCACATGCATGGTGCAAATGCGGTTTACATTTGACGCCAGACCGACGCTTGCGCTCGCCTTTGCGCGAGAGCAGGGGGGGACAGGGGTGCTTTTTTTTTTTTTTTTTTCTTTATTATTTTTTTGCTTTTTTATCTTATTTTTAAACTGTTCCTTTCATTTTTTTTTTTTTAATCATTTTTATTGTTATCTCAGGGAATGTAAATATCCCCTATGATAGCAATAGGTAGTGACAGGTACTCTTTTTTGAAAAAATTGGGGTCTATTAGACCCTAGATCTCTCCTCTGCCCTCAAAGCATCTGACCACACCAAGATCGGTGTGATAAAATGCTTTCCCAATTTCCCAATGGCGCTGTTTACATCCGGCGAAATCGAAGTCATGAAATGCTCGTAGCTTCCGGTTTCTTAGGCCATAGAGATGTTTGGAGCCACTCTGGTCTCTGATCAGCTCTATGGTCAGCTGGCTGAATCACCGGCTGCATTGTCAGGTTCCCTGTTGAGACAGGAAAGCCAGAGAAAAACACGGAAGATGGTGGGGGGGGCATTCCCTCCCACTGCTTGTAAAAGCAGTCTAGAGGCTAATTAGCCGCTAGGATTGCTTTTAAATGAAAGCCAACTGCTGGCTGAAAAGAATGATACCAAGATGATACCTAAACCTGCAGGCATCATTCTGGTATAACCACTCAAAGTCGTGAATGGCGTACCTGAAGACAAAAAAATGGTTAACAATAAAACACAGTAAACGGTAAAGTATAAAAAATTGCATACCTGAAAAGCAAACATGATAAAACATAATAACAATAAAACATTGCAGAATAGAATACAGTAAAAAAGAGCAGAACAATAGAGAGAGAATAGAGAGAGAGAGAACAATAAAACGACAACTATTTTTTTTTATTTTATATATTTTTTTTTTTTTTTACACTTTTTTTTGTAACTAACTTTTATAACTGTAACCGGTTCCAGGTTCGGGTCTCTCAAAATGCAATGGCATCTTGGGAGACCCTGTGAAAGTGTGCCTAGTCTGTGCAATGCTGTACCCTACGCTAATACTCAACTAGTGAATGGTAGCGTTCAAAACATTCACCAATGCAAAGACCAGGATTGTCAGGACAGGAAGGACAATAATAGCGGGTGTCACGCCTATATCCGCACTTGCTGCAGACACAACATCTTTTTTGGGGGGGTTCGTTGGGTAGGGGTACTCGGGAGGACATAAAGAAAATGCCTCTCATGCAGCCGACTGCATTTGGTTGGGGATGTGAATAGGGGAAGTACGGGCGCTGCAGAAGTGGTGGGTTCCCAATTAGGATTGGCGAATGCAGCAGGAAGGGCACTATGGGCACGACGGGCCTGTGTTTGTCTTCTTTTTGGTGGCAGCGGGACACTACTTGTGCTTGCCACCTCACCAGCTTGAACTGCACTTATGGGACTCGCCACGTCACCAAGTGTTACTGCAGTGCTGGTTTGACTACGACCGGTGTGTACTAGGCCACTAGTGCTTGCCACTTCACCAAAACGCTACCAAAAAAACTGTTAGCGATCGCAGGGATCAGGCCTGACTCTGCGAATGCTGCAGTTATGCGTTTAGTGTTTTGTAAGTGACAGTGATCAATCGATACTGCACTTGGGTGGGCTGGGCTGGGCAGGTGCTAGCAGGTATCTGGGCTGATCCCGCTAACACTGCATTTTTGGGAACCCTAAACTGCTGGGGACGCTAGTATAGATCTGATCAGATCAGATATTGATCTGTTCAGATACTATACCACTAAGGGGGTGAATGCTGCGTGCATGGGTGTTAGCGGTACTGGCGCTAACCTGACGCTGCCTGGGGCTGGTGCTTGCCAGTTCACCAAAACGCTACCAAAAAAACTGTTAGCGATCGCAGGGATCAGGCCTGACTCTGCGAACGCTGCAGTTATGTGTTTAGTGTTTTGTAAGTGACAGTGATCGATCGATACTGCACTTGGGTGGGCTGGGCGGAGGGGCAAAACGCAGGTGCTAGCAGGTATCTGGGCTGATCCCACTAACACTGTGTTTTTGGGAACCCTAAACTGCTGGGGACGTTAGTATAGATCTGATTGGATCAGATATTGATTTATTTCAGTTAGCTGCAGTGTATTCTATATTATAGATGTATATATATATATATATATATATATATATATATATATATATATATATATATATATATATATATATATATATATATATATATATATATATATATACACACAGACAGTCCCCCATATATATATATATATATATATATATATATACCCACTGCATACAGTTTAGCTATATCTGACTGCAGGCCGTTCCTGGTATCCTGGTATACTTTTTCTAAAATACTTCTGGCAGACAGGTTAATCAGTTAATTCACACAAGTAGTAGATTTGTGCTTGCTATAGATAATCAAAAAGACATAAGCTGCTAACACTGCAACTAGAACAATTGCCCAAACAGATGGATAGTAGACAGAAAAAGTGTAGCGCTAAGTCAACAAAGCACCTTAAAACTGATGGGTTCAAGAGGCCTATACCTTAAAAATAATGTACACATATAAATGTTTTACATCTAAAAACTCAGAATGAGAAAAAAAGTGATTAAAATGAACAGTCAGTGGGTTGGAAGTGAATGAGTCACTACCCAAAAGTGAAGTGAGGAGCACCTTCACCAACAAACAACTTAAAAGTCTTTAAAGATGATAATATGCAGTCACTCAGAAAAGTTCACATCGCTATATTGGATACTGCATGTATAAGCCAACTTTATATGTCACACCACAGTGTCTTCATAAACATGCAGTGCACTCAGATGTTACAGATGGAGGCTTACTGGAGGGTTTGAACCCAAAACAGCGTATACTGTAAGGGTCAAACCAGCTTTTATTGCACCCTGGCAATAGTGAGAAAACCTTGGCAGCCTGAAGATATTGAGAAGGGCTATTCTGAAGGCGTGTCTTCTCCAAACATAGTAATGGATCTCTCCACGTGAGGTTCATATAGGGTACAAAAGGGACTACATAGTGTGATACCGTAGACACAGTGTTTATTAAAGTCAAAGAAATACACTTACATGATGTAGATAAAAAAGCGCTTGTATATAAAAGGGGCGGCAGTGGAGTCCTCCCGACGCGTTTCGTCTGAGTAGACTTCGTCCTGGGACCCCAGGAAGAAGTCTACTCAGACGAAACGCGTCGGAAGGACTCCACTGCCGCCCCTTTTATATACAAGCGCTTTTTTATCTACATCATGTAAGTGTATTTCTTTGACTTTAATAAACACTGTGTCTACGGTATCACACTATGTAGTCCCTTTTGTACCCTATATGAACCTCACGTGGAGAGATCCATTACTATGTTTGGAGAAGACACGCCTTCAGAATAGCCCTTCTCAATATCTTCAGGCTGCCAAGGTTTTCTCACTATTGCCAGGGTGCAATAAAAGCTGGTTTGACCCTCACAGTATACGCTGTTTTGGGTTCAAACCCTCCGGTAAGCCTCCATCTGTAACATCTGAGTGCACTGCATGTTTATGAAGACACTGTGGTGTGACATATAAAGTTGGCTTATACATGCAGTATCCAATATAGCGATGTGAACTTTTCTGAGTGACTGCATATTATCATCTTTAAAGACTTTTAAGTTGTTTGTTGGTGAAGGTGCTCCTCACTTCACTTTTGGGTAGTGACTCATTCACTTCCAACCCACTGACTGTTCATTTTAATCACTTTTTTTCTCATTCTGAGTTTTTAGATGTAAAACATTTATATGTGTACATTATTTTTAAGGTATAGGCCTCTTGAACCCATCAGTTTTAAGATTAATCAGTTAGCTGCAATGTATTTAATATATATATACTGACAGTCTCGTATATATATATATATATCCACTGCATACAGTTTAGCTATATCTGACACGCAGGCCGTTCCTGTTGTACTTTCTCTAATATACTTCTGGCAGGTAGGTTATTTAGTTAGCTGCAGTGTATTTTATATATATATATATATATATATATATATATATATATATATATATATATATACACAGACAGTCTCATATATATATATATATATATATATATATATATATATATATATATATATATATATATATATATATATATATATAATCCACTGCTTATAGCTATATCTGATTGCAGGCCGTTTCTAATATACTTCAGGCGGTGTACCGTGCACCCTTAGTGCAGTAGCTATTACTTTTCTGGTGGTGTACACAGTACAGTACACCCATAGTTGTTATTACACCTCTGTTGGTGTTCACAGTACCGTGCACCCATAGTGCAGTTGCTACTACTTTTCTGGTGGTGTACACAATACAGTACACCCATAGTTGTTATTACACTTCTGTTGGTGTACACAGTACCATGCACCCATAGTGCAGTTGCTACTACTTTTCTGGTGGTGTACACAGTACACAATACATACAGTGCACTCATAGTTGCTATTAGACTACTGGTGGTGTACACAATACCGTGCACCCATAGTGCAGTTGCTACTACTTTTCTGGTGGTGTACACAGTACCCAATATAGTGTAGTGTGGTGTTGCAAAACAAAATCCCCATCATGTCCGGAAGACCACCAAGGAAAAGCAGACGCTCAAAGTCCAATAAAAGAGGGCAAGCAGGCTCTGTGTCTACAGTCCACATTGTTGTTCATGGACATGGTGCATCTTCTGCAGGTGGCCGTGAGGCACGTTTGTCCTTTTTTTCTACTGCTGGGACAGGGGCAAAAAAATTGGGCCTTTGGTGGTGGTGGTGCCACAACACTGTAACCCCTCACAGATACTCTTGTTGGGCGCAGTAACGGGCCCTGCTGTGAAATATTAGATCAAAAATTGTAATTACATGCCCCTGTTAAACAGGGACAGAAAAATTGGGCCTTAGGCAGTTGTGGTGGTGCCCTAAAGCAAAAATATTGTTGGAAGCTAGCATCATCAAGATTGAGGAGGAATAGGATAGTCACTCAGCATAGGCAGTCTTCAAGGGATCCCACATTCATAGAAAAATCAATCAGTTACATCAGGTGCTTGATAGCTGCTGCTGATCCAAGACTGATTGATTTTTATGAATGTGAGCCTATCAACAGAGTCTGTGGACAGGCGCACTCTATGATCTATTACAAACCCTCCAGCAGCACTGAATGTGCGTTCAGAAAGAACTCTGGATGCAGAACAGGCCACTAGCTCAATTGCATATTGAGCTTGTTCTAGCCAGTGGTCCATCCTCAAGATCCAGTAACCCAATGGATGCTCTGTTGGAAAGGTCTCCAAGTCTGCTCTTGCCCCTAGATATTCCTGCACCATGTAATGCAGACTCTGTCGATGGTTGCTTGAACCAATCAGACCTTGGCGCTGAGGACTGAAAAATTGTCTAAAGGCATCGGTCAGCCGGCCACCTTCTCCACTGCTCTTCCTCTAACTGAACAAAGCCTCAGCAACACGTTGTCCAGCACCAGGAAATTGTAACCTCAGAGGGTCTGGAAATGCATTGCACAAACCTTTCTTCCAGGCCTCCTGAAGATGTTTCATCCTCTGCTCCCTCGGCGAAGGCAGGATGAGTTCTGCAACCTTACCCTTGTAACGTGGATCAAGAAGGGTTGCCAGCCAGTAATGATCCCTCTCTTTGATATCACGAATCCTAGGGTCCTTACGCTGCATGGCCTCCCTGATTCTGCAAAGCCTGCGAAAGTTTGCAGAGGCATTCAATTATGAGTCTTCTGGGTCACTAAGGATCACATGATCCGTAACTACCTCCTCCCAGCCAACTCCTTGGGTTTCTGGGGGCTGAAACCCGTCCCTTGAAGACTGCTGCTGAGTGTTATCCTCCATGTGCATGCTGACACAATCCTCCTCCTCCTCTCCTGTGTGTTTGGCGGGCTTGCAGGAATAATATCTGGATAAAGGGGGCTTTGAGAGGTAAGGAAGTCCTCCTCTTCCTCCCGCTGTTCTGCCTCAGATGCCCTGTCCATTATTCCATGAAACATGTGCTCCAACAGGAAGGCAAGAGGGACAGTATCACTGATGCATGCATTGTCGCTGCTCACCATCCTCGTGGCCTCATCAAATGGTGACAGGACAGTGCATACATCCTTAATCATTAGCCACTGGCGTGGAGAAAAGAAGCCAAGCTCCCCTGACCCTGTCCTGGTTCCATACTCACACAGGTACTCATTGATGGCCCTCTGCTGCATGTACAGCCGCTACAGCATTGCCAATGCTGAGTTCCACCTGGTGGACATGCCACAAATGAGGCGGTTGGTGGGCAGGTTGCATTCCCTTTCAATGTCAGCCAGCCGAGCACTGGCATTGTATGAGCATTGGAAATGACCACAGAATTTTCTGGCCTGCCTCAGGAGATCTTGTAAGCCTGGGTACCTGCTCAAGAACCGCTGCACCACCAAATTCAGGATGTGTGCCAAACATGGAACATGGGTCAAGTGTCCCTGTCGGAGGGCGGAGAGAAGGTTGGTGCCATTGTCGCATACAACCATTCCTGGCTGAAGCTGGAGTGGTGTCAACCACCTCTGAGTCTGCCCCTGCAGAGCTGACAGAATCTCTGCCCCAGTGTAGCTCCTGTCCCCTAAGCAGTGGTTTAACCTTAAACTATGTAGAGGGTTCTTTACTGTAAGAGCAGCAAGGATGCGGAATTCCTTTCCACAGGCGGTGGTCTCAGCAGGGGCCATCGATAGTTTCAAGAAACTATTAATACCTGAACGACCGCAACATATACAGTATATAATGTAATACTGACATATAATCACACACATAGGTTGGACTTGATGGACTTGTGTCTTTTTTCAACCTCACCTACTCTGTAACTATGTAACTCATGCACTGCATGGCATCTTTTTGCCTGAGTTCTTGCATAGCCCCTTGAACACTTACGGAGCACCGCTGGTTCAGAGAACAAATTTGCAGAAGAGGCCATAGAGGAAGAAGAAGAGAAGGGGTGGAGGAAAGAGCTGTGGCAAAATCACCACTAGCATTTTGGAGGCATGGTGGCAGAACAAGCTCCAACAGAGTTACCCAGTGCGCCATGAAGAAAAGGTAACATCCCTGCCCATGCCTGCTAGACCATGAGTCTGCGGTAATATACACCTTACTGCTGACCGCCCTGTCCAACAAGACAAAAACATAGCCTTCCACATGCTGGTAGAGAGCTGGAATGGCCTTCCGTGAAAAGAAATGGCATTTTGGAACCTGCAACTGAGGTACAGCACATTCCACAAATTCACGAAAGGGGGCAGAGTCTACCAGCTAAAAAAGGCAGTAGTTGCAGTGCTAGCAATTTGGCCAAGCTAGCATTCAGACGCTGAGCATGTGGATGGCTGGGACCAAATTTCTTTTTACAGTTTAGCAACTGGGGTAGGGAAATTTGCCTGCTAAAATCAGATGGTGGTGTACTGCTAGCAGATTGGCTGCAAGTACTTGGCACACCTATTGCTATACCTTCATTCCTCTCAGTGCAGGTTTTTGAGAGGACTGGAGGTATAGTAGGGTTGGAGATCCCAGATGAGGAGCAAAGAGAAGTCCGCCTTTTTCTTTGATGTGGGTTTTTCAAGTGCTGTTGCCAACGGACTTGTTGCCTTATGAGTTTATGTGAAATCTACATTAATAGCTGTCAAATATTGGAATTATGAATATATTTAATTTAGCTTTTATCTATATAGTGCGGAACATATTATCTTCACAGAAATTTCTGGTAGACCAGACAAGTCAGTGCCTAGGCTTGTGTATACAAACAATGGGATCCAAACCTCATTGTTTTACACATACTCATGTAGCGCACTACTCCCTTGGGAGCTGAAAAGTTGTTCATTTTCCCACTGGCCATCCCAGACCCTCGATGCTGTCCTTACCTCTGACACTGCGGGTTCCATTCTTGCAATAATACAAACTCACTGTTTTATAAGTAAATATTAGATTAAGTTTACTGAAGAACATAAAATGTAAACACAAGGATTTTACTAGCACAAACGTAACAGTAATTACTATAACTATACCGCTACATAAATGTAATGCAGCAAGGCAAAGAATATTCACAATAATCTGTATGTATGAAATTGTTTTAGAAGACCCCTGAGAGTGCCTCTCCAAGTGGGACTAATGCTCAGAGTGGCAACACTTCAACTCTGGGCACCTTCCCACTTCCAGCACACATATGCAACCACAGAAATGCAGAGGTATCAATACAGTGCAATACAATTTGTAGGGAGTTCCCCCTGCTTTATAATTCAGTCCCTCTTAATACCAATAGTATGCAAGGCCTTGCAATGAGAGATACAGTCTTTCCTTTCTTCTGTCTTCTGCTAGCTATTTGTGTTGTATAAATTGTAATCCAACGATTAAACAAACCCGGGTTAAAGTAAAGTGGATGTTGAAAACTATTCTTGTAGTGCAGCAACCTGCAACTGTCTCCGATGCAATTGACTTTGTGTAACACAGTGTCAGTAGTATAGTGAAGGGTAGGCTTTAGGCCTGTCTGAACTCAGTCTTTAGTTCCTTAAGATCTCCTCTGCGGGACTACAGGTCCCAGCAACACTGTGTTACAGATTCAGGTGTATAAAAGTGCATTAAGAAACTCTGGGCAGCAGCCCTCTCACCCAACCAGGTCTGTAGAGTAGAACAGCTCTGCTCCAGTGCACTCAGTCTTGCTCCTCACCAGCCGGCGCTGTTACACCGCTCCGCTCCGCTTGATGTACCGGGACCTTCAGATGGCTCCGACGGGTACCTCTGGATCCTTCCCATTGCCATCACGTTGTCCTCCCAGCTGACTGGTACAAACAAAGTCACAGCCTGTGTCTCTCCGCAGTGGGTGTAGGCTGCGCTCTGTGGAATACCTCTGCACAGGTCCTCACAGGCAGGCCACGCGTCCAGAACAGACCAAAGATGGCCGCGCGGAGCCTTTTATAGCCTACCCAGCATGCATTTCAGTGCTGAGTGTTCATGGGTAGGTCACTCGGCATTCTGGGTAAGCAGGTCATTGTAAAATGTAAACGAACAGTCACTTCCTGTAACATTTCTCTATGTTTCTTGAAATCAAATAAGATTGAAGTCCATTTCACATTTCGGCCACCAGATGGTACCAAATACTAAATCATAACACTGTCCATAGATTAACATTGCATTACATTAGCAGACAAAAAGAATGAATGGCGCTACACTTACTTTAAAGGATCCAATGCTGGGATATGCAATGAAGGGGCGCCAACCCGTAATCAATACTTAACTTCCTGCTCAGAATAGTCACAAGGATTTGCATTAAAGGGGGCTGGCTAGTGCAAAGTATACGGATTGGAGATGTAGCCAGTCCTTAACCAGGAATAGGGAAGCTCACCAATCAGAGCCACGGTATGCCAACCAATGAGGCATCAGCATGTAATGATATACACAGACTAGATGGGAGGGAAACACACACTTTTATGGGAGAGCAAACATCAGAATGGGACTTTGGTGCAAAGAGTAATTATGGGAAAGGTCTGCATTTTACTTGTAACTAAATATGTTTGTAGATTAATGTTTTCAGGAATATACTCTGTATTCCTTCATGTAATTCTTTTATTTTAACCTAATATTTTCTTCCTTGGTGTAGACTATAGCTAGATGGTTGTGTATTAGATAGACTTTCAACTACTCACCAATAAATGTTGTTATTGTGTTAAAGCTTTTACTCATGTTCAAAGAACTCTCATTTAACCCAAATCATATATAAGAGATATTAAATCTCAAATATAGTATACGGGAAACAGACTGCATGGGAGGTCGTCATACTGGTGACAAGCAAATAATGAAGCAGAGTCCAGATACACAATACAAAGAAGAATGCCGCTCACAGGATCTGCACACCTGAGTGAAAGCTCCTGCCCTACTCAGCCTCACAGGTGCTGGCTCTGCACGGTAAGATGAAGAGGAAAAAGGTTATCCTGGACGGCCGCACTCAGTGAAAAATCAAGCATCTTTATTGTAGCAAAAAAGTTTAAAAGTCGAAAATGGGTTACATCAGAGGTGGAAAGTACAGGAACGGCAGCTAACGCGTTTCACATCTACTGATGCTTACTCATAGCTAGATAAGACGTGGTCAACTAAGTGCATATGAGGGGTAAATAATTAAGGATACATACAACACCTGTTCTTTAAGATTGGGACACCACACCCTTTACACAGTTAACCTTCAAAATCCCAGAAACCAAGATATAGTTCACATAAACACACTTAAGAAAATTCTCTGTGCTGTTATCTACCATGGAAGACAGCAGAATCATGAAAATCTAATAGATTAAAAACTATTCTCTATATATGCAAGAGAAACTGGGAAACCACAATAGTTCACAGACTAAATATATATCATTGTAAACCACAGGTGAAATGCAGAACAATTGAGAAATAACAAAAACAATGAAAAGAAAAACAAAAACTAGTATATTCATGCGTATAGATAAACATGTATGTAGAAAGGTTCTGCAAAATAACTGTATTAAGGTAGAAAAACACACACACACACACATACATATATATATATATATATATATATATATATATATATATATATATATATATATATATATATATATTGGTTTTTTTTTTGGTTTTTTTTTTCATCTGTAATGAACAAATGCGGTACACATAGACACAAAGATACGCTAAAAGATTGTAACTACACAAGATGTCTAATAAAAGGAAATCCAATTAATGTTCAACGAGTCTGACACCATCAGAAGTGTCATATCTCGTAGAACATATCAGGGGATGAAAACTAAAAAATAGAAAATAAAAATATGTGTCATGTATTAAAGAATGAACAATCGTATAAGCGCATAAGAGTGTGCATGTGGAGATACAAGCCTAGCCTATTGTATTGTAGTTTCATAATAGTATAATAGATGCAAATAGCAATTGGACACATAGCCAAAAGCCAAAAGGGGGCAGAAAGACAATGAACAAGCAATAAAGGGGTAAAGAACAAGCTCAAAACCAGAATAAAAAGAACAGAAAGCAAGAAAACCTTTTCTGAGAAAATATTATGAGGCATGAAGTCTCACTCAAACCGCTGCACACGGGATAAGGAATCATATGGACAGTCATTAGACTGACTACGTTTTATGAAATAATATAAGGCATAGAGTCTCACTCAAACCGCTGCAACTGGGATAGAAAATCAAATGGACAGTCATTAATCTAACTAAACTCCATAGAATACAGATGGTGAGAAATAAACATTTTCTAAAGTGAATCTTTCTTTCTTCCTGCATAGATCAGGGCAATTTTCTCCTGTTTTACAGGAGTTTATACTAATGTGTCTGGAATAGGGATGAGCTTCGAGTTCGAGTTGAACTCATGTTCGACTCGAACATCGGCTGTTCGCCAGTTCGCTGAACAGCGAACAATTTGGGGTGTTCGCGGCAAATTCGAAAGCCGCCGAACACCCTTTAAAAGTCTATGGGAGAAATCAAAAGTGCTAATTTTAAAGGCTTATATGCAAGTTATTGTCATAAAAAGTGTTTGGGGACCTGGGTCCTGCCCCAGGGGACATGGATCAATGCAAAAAAAAGTTTTAAAAACTGACGTTTTTTCAGGAGCAGTGATTTTAATAATGCTTTAAGTGAAACAATAAAAGAGTGGAAGAAGAAGAAGATGGAGGAAGAAACCGAAGGAAGATAGAAGATAGAAAATAGAAGAAAGAAGATAGAAGAAAGAAGAAGCATTTAAATAAAGAAATTGTCAAAAACTGTCTCTTGTCATTTTTAACATTTTTGACACTTTTTTAGTGAAATGGTAGGGGTACTTTTGTACCCCCTTACCATTTCACACAGGGGGGAGGGCCGGGATCTGGGGGTCCCCTTGTTAAAGGGGGCTTCCAGATTCCGATAAGCCCCCCCACCCGCAGACCCCCACAACCACCAGGCAAGGGTTGTGAGGATGAGGCCCTTGTCCCCATCAACATGGGGACAAGGTGTTTTGGGGGGCTACCCCAAAGCACCCTCCCAATGTTGAGGGCACGTGGCCTGGTATGGTTCAGGAGGGGGGCGCTCTCTCGTCCCCCCCCTTTTCCTGTGGCCTGCCAGGTTGCGTGCTCGGATAGGGGTCTGGTATAGATTTTGAGGGGGACCCCACGCCATTTTTTTTTTTACATTTTGGCCGGAGTTCCCCTTAATATCCATACCAGACCTGAAGGGCCTGGTATGGAATTTAGGGGGATCCCCATGTCATTTTTTTTTTCCTAAATTTTGGTTCGGGGTTCCCCTGTGGGCAATTCCCATGCCGTTTTTATCAATGAACTTTTATGTGTATTGTCGGACCGGCAATTCATTAATAGCCGCGAGTAGTTTTAAATTACTTTTTTTCCTTTGAAATGTCATTTTGCTGTCAGACTGTTCTAAACACGGGAAACATGTGCCCCTTTACCGGCATACTATAGACACCCCCCAGGTACAAAATTTAAAGGAATATTACACTTTTATTGTTTCACTTTAAGCATTATTAAAATCACTGCTCCCGAAAAAACGGCCATTTTTAAAACTTTCTTTTGCATTGATCCATGTCCCCTGGGGCAGGACCCAGGTCCCCAAACACTTTTTATAACAATAACTTGCATATAAGCCTTTAAAATTAGCACTTGATTCATGTTCGTGTCCCATAGACTTTAACGGTGTTCGCGTGTTCGAACAAATTTTTTGCCTGTGGTGCGAACTGAACAGGGGGGTGTTCGGCTCATCCCTAGTCTGGAATATCTTTTGACTCATAATTTTTTTATGTTCGACGGGGCTACTACCTCCAGAGATGCAGAGCCTCTATGGGGGCTAAATTTTCACTATTTTTTGCTAATTTATACATGGGGTGGTGGGAAAGGCTCCGCATCTTTGGGGCGGGTGGCCCCCACCGAACAGACGCCATTTTTTATTGCAGGTATATAGACGATCTTTTGTTTATCGTTTCTGACCCATGTGTTGATTTGGACAAGTGGCTAGCATATTTAAATGATAATTTGCTTAATCTGAGATTTACTGGAAAGATGGCCAACACCATAGAGTTTCTTGATGTCAGGCTGACAGGAAAGGATGGTAGAATAGTCTCTAATTTATACAGGAAGCCAAGTGCGGGTAATATGCTCCTGCGGGCAGACTCTGGCCATCCAAGTCATACAATCAATAGCATTCCAGTTGGCTAGTTTCTCAGGCTTAAGAGGCTCTGTAGTAAACAAACATATTTTGAACATGAATCTGCACTTATGGCAGCAAGGTTTGAAAAGACGGGATACCCAAAATCGGTTATTAATAAAGGTCTCATGATAGCCAATCAGACATCTGGGTGTAAACTCCTTGAGGATAAATCTTCTAATAAGAACAGACAGGGTAATTCCAGTAGATTTAATCCTATTTCCACTTTCTCAACCCCCTATAGTGAGGAATTTAATAAAGTCAAAAAGATTATCACCAAATATCTTCCAGTACTAAATCATGATCCTATATACTCTTGCATTCTCCGCGGAGGCATCAGGACAGTTTCCAGGAGGCCCCCAACTTTGGGGAGCCTTCTGTCACCTAGTCTCTTTTCAAGTGCCAGCATATCTATAAATTGGCTATCTATCCAAGGCACTTTTGGATGTGGGAGCCATGGTTGTTCCTATTGCCCCTTCATCCAAAAGGGCAATACTATTATGTCAGTTTCCACAGGAAACACTCACAAGATACGTTCCTTCATCAATTGTAACACACGTTACATCGTGTATGTCATTGCTTGCACTATATGTCGTGTGCAATATGTTGGCAGAACCACACACAGATTAAAAGATCATCTTTACAATCATCTTTATGATATCGAAAAAAATCATGCCACCAATGTAGCGCGGCATTGGAACATAAATCATCAGAAAGACACAACAAGCCTTATTATACAAGGGATTGAAAAGATTAAGAAACCATTGAGAGGAGGTGATAAATTTAATATCCTATGTAAATGGGAGATTAAATGGATTTTCATTTTGAATACGAGGCAGCCCACAGGATTAAACTTTGAATAGGATGTGTCACATTTTTATCAATAAGTTATAATTTCTTACCATATATCTTGGTTTATATTCTTCAATAAGCTACGGGAATTTTTTTTTTTTTCTGTTTGTGGCCGTACTAATATATTTCTTCTGCCACACCAAGACATTTATATATTGTTATCAGAATTAGCAAAATAACCAGATCCCGCCATTCCTTGTCTAAGTATTTTATATTTATTTTTATAATTTTTATGTAATCTAATTTAATATTTAGAAACAAGATCTGCTGTTCATAATAGTATTTTCATAACAGTATTTTCCATCGTAGCATTTTTTTTATTCCCCGTAGCACATAGAATTTGACATGATCTATTCTTTTCTTCTCTTTTTCCGATTTGTGTAATTTTGTAGATTGCAGCAGACAAAGGGAGACTCTGTGCTTGACAACATTTTTTATACTTATTTGTCGACATTCACTTTAGAAAATGTTTATTTCTCACCATCTGTATTCTATGGAGTTTAGTTAGATTAATGACTGTCCATTTGATTTTCTATCCTGGTTGCAGCGGTTTGAGTGAGACTCTATGCCTTATATTATTTCATAAAACGTAGTCAGTCTAATGACTGTCCATTTGATTCCTTATCCCGTGTGCAGCGGTTTGAGTGAGACTTCATGCCTCATAATATTTTCTCAGAAAAGGTTTTCTTGCTTTCTGTTCTTTTTATTCTGGTTTTGAGCTTGTTCTTTACCCCTTTATTGCTTGTTCATTGTCTTTCCACCCCCTTTTGGCATTTGACTATGTGTCCAATTGTTATTTGCATCTATTATATTATCGTGAAACTACGATACAATAGTAAAGCTGCAGGCTAGGCTTCTATCTCCACATTCACACTCTTATGCGCTTATACGATTGTTCATTCTTTAATAGGTGACACATATTTTTATTTTCTATTTTTTAGTTTTTAGTTTTCATCCCCTGATATGTTCTACGAGATATGACACTTCTGATGGTGTCAGACTCGTTGAACATTAATTGGATTTCCTTTTATTAGTGACATCTTGTGTAGTGACAATCTTTAAGAGTATCTTTGTGTCTATGTGTACCATGTAATATGTATCATATTAAATATAAATATATATATATATATATATATATATATATATGTTTTTCTACCTTAATACAGTGTTTTTGCAGAACTTTTCCCATACATGTTTATCTATGCGCATGAATATACTAGTTTTTGTTTTTCTTTTCATTGTTTTTGTTATTTCTCAATTGTTCTGCATTTCACCTGTGGTTTACAATGATAAATATTTAGTCTGTGAACTATTGTGGTTTCCCAGTTTCTCTTGCATATATAGAGAATAGTTTTTAATCTATTAGATTTTTATGATTCTGCTGTCTTTCATGGTAGATAACAGCACAGAGAATTTTATGTGTATATGTGTTTATGTGAACTATATCTTGGTTTCTGGAATTTTGAAGGTTAACTGTGTAATAGGTGTGGTGTTCCAATCTTAAAGAACAGGTGTTGTATGTATCCTTAATTATTTTCCCTTTATATGCACTTAGTTGACCAAGTCATATCTAGCTATGAGTAAGCATCAGTAGATGTGAAACGCGTTAGCTGCCATTCCTGTACTTTCCACCTCTGATGTAACCCATTTTTGATTTTTAAACTTTGATGCTTGATTTTTCACTGAGTGCAGCCGTCCAGGATCACCTTTTTCCTCTTCATCTTACCGTGCAGAGCCAGCACCTGTGAGGCTGAGTAGGGTGGGAGCTTTCACTCAGGTGTGGAGATCCTGTGACCGGCATTCTTCTTTGTATTGTAGACAAGGAGCCGGTGGAATATGCCACTTTGGCAGCTGCATAGGAAGGAAAACTACTCTGAGCCTGGGTGACAGAGGATGAGGAGGATGAGGACGGCTTTGTTATCCACTCCACCAACTCTTCTGCATGTTCTGGCTCAATAACACGGCCAGCAGCAGAAAAAAAGGACAAATGTTCCCCCATGGCCACTGGCAGAGGATGCACCATGTCCATGACCAGCACTGTTGACTGTAGACACAGAGCCTGCTTGCCCTCTTTTAGTGGCCTGTGAGCATCTGCCTCTCCTTGGTGGCCTTCCGGACATGATGTATATTTTTATTTTGCAACACCACACTACACTTTATTGTGTACTGTGTACATCACCAGAAAAGTAGTAGCAACTGGACTATGGCTGCACTGAATTGTGTACTGTGTACACCACCAGAAAAGTAGTAGCAACTGCACTACAGCTGCACTGTATTGTGTACTGTGTACACCACCAGAAAAGTAGTAGCAACTGCACTACGGCTGCACTGTATTGTGTACTGTGTACACCACCAGAAAAGTAGTAGCAACTGCACTATGGCTGCACTGTATTGTAATTACAATGTTTGATCTAATATTTCAGAGCAGGGCCCATTCCTGCGCCCACCAAGAGTATCTGTGAGGGGTTACAGTGTTGTGGCACCACCACCACCTGAGGCCCAATTGTTCTGCACCTGTTTAACAGGGGCATGTAATTACAATTCTTGATGTAATATTTCACAGCAGGTCCCGTCCCAGTGCCCACCAAGAGTAAGTGTAAGGGCTTACAGTGTTCTGGTACCACCAACACCTAAGGGCCAATTTTCCACAGAGTGTATAGGGCAGGCCATATAGTATATACAGGCGGTCCCCTATTTTCAAACATCCGACTTACAAATGACTCCTATTTACAAATGGAGGGAGACAACAGGAAGTGAGAGGAAATCTACCCCTAGGAAGGGAAATTCTCTCCTGTTATGCCCTGTACACAAGGTCAGATTTTCTGACGGAAAATGTGCGATCGGAGCTTGTTATCGGAAATTCCAACCGTGTGTGGGCTCCATCTGACTTTTTCCATCGGATTTTCCGACACACAAAGTTTGAGAGCAGGCTATAAAATTTTCCCACAACAAAATCCGATCGCGTCAATTCCGAACCGTGTGTGGACAATTCCGACGCACAAAGTGCCACGCATGCTTAGAATAAATTCCGAGACGGAACTGCTCGGTCTGGTAAAATTAGCATTGGGAATAGATATAGCACTTTCGTCACACTGCAATGTTTTAAAATGTTTAACCACTTCAGCCCCGGAAGGTTTTACCCCCTTCCTGACCAGAGCACTTTTTACAATTCGGCACTGCGTCGCTTTAACTGCTAATTGCGCGGTCATGCAATGCTGTACCCAAACGAAATTTGCGTCCTTTTCTTCCCACAAATAGAGCTTTCTTTTGATCACCTCTGCCGTTTTTATTTTTTGCGCTATACACGGAAAAAGACCGAAAATTTTGAAAAAAAATGATATTTTCTACTTTTTGTTCTAAAAAAAAAATCCAATAAACTCAATTTTAGTCATACATTTAGGCCAAAATGTATTCGGCCACATGTCTTTGGTAGAAAAAATGTCAATAAGTGTATATTTATTGGTTTGCGCAAAAGTTATAGCGCCTACAAACTAGGGTACATTTTCTGGAATTTACACAGCCTTTAATTTATGACTGCCTATGTCGTTTCTTGAGGTGCTAAAATGGCAGGGCAGTACAAAACCCCCACAAATGACCCCATTTTGGAAAGTAGACACCCCAAGGAATTTGCTGAGAGGCATGTTGAGCCCATTGAATATTCATTTTTTTTGTCCCAAGTGATTGAATAATGACAAAAAAAAAAAAAAATTACAAAAAGTTGTCACTAAATGATATATTGCTCACACAGGCCATGGCCATATGTGGAATTGCACCCCAAAATACATTTAGCTGCTTCTCCTGAGTATGGGGATACCACATGTGTGGGACTTTTTGGGAGCCTAGCCGCGTACGGGGCCCCGAAAACCAATCACTGCCTTCAGGATTTCTAAGGGCGTACATTTTTGAATTTACTCCTCACTACCTATCACAGTTTTGAAGGCCATAAAATGCCCAGATGGCATAAAACCCCCCCAAATGACCCCATTTTGGAAAGTAGACACCCCAAGCTATTTTCTTTGAGGCATGTTGAGTCCATGGAATGTTTTATATTTTGACACAAGTTGCGGGAAAGTGACAATTTTTTTTTTTTTTTTTTGCACAAAGTTGTCACTAAATGATATATTGCTCACACAGGCCATGGGCATATGTGGAATTGCACCCCAAAATACATTTAGCTGCTTCTCCTGAGTACGGGGATACCACATGTGTGGGACTTTTTGGGAGCCTAGCCGCGTACGGGGCCCCGAAACCAATCACTGCCTTCAGGATTTCTAAGGGCGTACATTTTTGATTTTACTCCTCACTACCTATCACAGTTTCGGAGGCCATGGAATGCCCAGGTGGCACAAACCCCCCCCAAATGACCCCATTTTGGAAAGTAGACACCCCAAGCTATTTGCTGAGAGGCATGGTGAGTATTTTGCAGCTCTCATTTGTTTTTGAAAATAAAGAAAGACGAGAAAAAAATTTTTTTTTTTCTTTTTTCAATTTTCAAAACTTTGTGACAAAAAGTGAGGTCTGCAAAATACTCACTATACCTCTCATCAAATAGCTTGGGGTGTCTACTTTCCAAAATGGGGTCATTTGGGGGGGTTTTTTGCCACCTGGGCATTCCATGGCCTCCGAAACTGTGATAGGCAGTGAAGAGTGAAATCAAAAGCGGTACTGGCGCTAACCTGACGCTGCCTGGGGCTGGTGCTTGCCAGTTCACCAAAACGCTACCAAGAAAACTGTTAGCGATCGCAGGGATCAGGCCTGACTCTGTGAACGCTGCAGTTATGCGTTTAGTGTTTTGTAAGTGACAGTGATCGATCGATACTGCACTTGGGTGGGCTGGGCCGGGCAGAGGGGAAAAACGCAGGTGCTAGCGGGTATCTGGGCTGATCCCGCTAACACTGCGTTTTTGGGAACCCTAAACTGCTGGGGACACTAGTATAGATCTGATCGGATCAGATATTGATCCGTACAGATACTATACCACTAAGGGAGGCGTATGCTGCGTGCGTGGGTGTTAGCGGTACTGGCGCTAATCTGACGCTGCCTGGGGCGACGCATATCACCGCCGGGCGATCAGGGGGCTAAACCTTTATTCGGTAATAAACGGCGGGTGCCCTGACACTATAAAAAATAAACGAACTAACCAGCGTCACCCGTAACAGTTATACGGTGATCAGTGGTGAAAGGGTTAACTAGGGGGCAATCAAGGGGTTAAAACATTTATTAGATAATATATGGGGGTCCCTATCGCTATAAAACGCTGACGGCGAACCTAAATATTTACCTCCCTAACTAGCGTCACCAGCGACACTAATACAGCGATCAGAAAAATGATCACTTAGTGACACTGGTAACAGGGGGCGATCAAGGGGTTAAAACTTTATTAGGGGGGGTTAGGGGGGTATCCTAGACCTAAAGGGGGGTAATACTCACTGCCCTACCACACTAACTGTCACAAACTGACACCATGCAGTAATCAGAAAAAAAAAATACTGCTTGCTGTCAGTTTGTGACAGGGGGGGGTGATTGGGGGGGGATCGGGGGTGTAAATTATGCCTGGCATGTTCTACTGTGTGTGTGTGTTGTGCACTCACATGTCTTCTCTCCTCGGCGCTGGGACGGAAACTGCCAAAGCCGAGGAGAGATGACATCACATCCTCTGCCTGTGTGAAACTACACACAGGCAGGGGAGGATTCCGATTGGCTGGGAGCGATCGCGAGGGGGGGGCCACGATCGGATGGTCTCCCCCTCGCCTCCCGACGCTCCCAGTCAAATGCCGACCGCCGCTGGCACCGGGGGGGGGGTCCGATAGGACCCCCCGCCCGCGGGAGGCAGATCACGTACGGGTACGTGATTCTGCCTGCCCGTGCCATTCTGCCGCCGTATATGTGCGTTAGGCGGTCGGCAAGTGGTTAATGCAGCACACTCTCTTCTTCTTTATAATGCTAGAAGAATGAAGTTGTTTTGCTGCTCATATTCACACAGACTTCTCACAAACTTCTTTATTATTTATCATTATTTCATCAATATAATATTTTTATTTGTTACATCTACTGAAAAAATATTATTTTTTGGATGTTTTTAAATATGTTTTTTTGGGATTTTTTTAAAGCCTGAACTTTTGTGTGTCAAGTTACCACAACACCATTATTATCTTGTATTATTTAATCTCAAGTAGGTTGCTTGGTGTTGGTGTCTCTTAAAATTTCACATTGTATTTTTGAAACGTACCTGCCTCCTCACAAACAAACTGTCCTTTTTGAAGGAAAGCACACATAGGAGAGTATTATAAAACAAACCAAAAATGTATTAAGGGGTCCTAACCAAAGAAAGAGGGAGGCAACGCTGGAGAAACAGCAGAAATTGGCGAAGCCTTTGGCCCCCAGGGCACACATCAACTATTTTACTGCAAAAATGGTGGCCTGAGGAGTCCATATATAAGGGAGTACAATCTGGTCCAGAAGTCCAAGAGATCATGAACAGCAGCAGATGACATGTATGTCCCCAGGCTGTGGTCATACAAGAGCCTGCATCTTTTGTCAGACCGGACTGAACCCAGGCCTTCAATCTCTTGTCTTCCTTCCACGCTTCCTTCCATGCTGTGTCTGTGGTGGTGGAGTTGTGGCAGGAGGTGGAGAAGGAGGAGGATGATGCAACTCACTCAGGTGGGTATTGGGTGTGATTTGGCCCCTCAACCCCTTATTTAATGTTTTATAAATGATTTCCTCACACATGAGGCATTGGCCCTCCTGCATGTCCTGCAGTTTTGTGGCAGCCATGGAGGCAAATGCCTCTTCACGAGTGGGGGTAGTTCTGAGGGACGCAGAAGCCTCCTGAATCAGCCTGAGTGCTGAATCCTCCATGTTACTCCCCTTCCTGGGTCTTTTGTTTGGAAGGCGCAGGGGAGGGACCTGGGATTCTGTGAGGCTCCTACTGGGCCCTGCCACCTCCTGGCTGCCACTTACACCCGCCTCCTCCTGGCTGCCACTAACCCCCGCCTCCTCCTGTGTGCCACATTCCACAGCCTCCTCCTTTGTGCCACATTCCACAGCCTCCTCCTGGCTGAGGTCTTCCTGTGTATGAAAAAGGGACATAGTTTTAGTTTTTTCTTCATCAATCACACACAATTTACATCTCAAGACTGTTGCAAATTGAATGTTAACAAATATAACAGACTATCATTCTGAGCCCAGCATTTTTCATTCTTGTCCCAATTATTTTTGCCCACTACTGTCTATTGATATGTAAAACGCTTTATTAAATCAGCAATTAGTGATCAATAATAACATCTAGTAAACATCATTTATTTATTGACCAGAAATCTGTAGAAGAATGCTATACCTGACTTAAGCTGGGCTCCTCCACTTCTTCCTGGCTGGAAGTCCCAGATTGGACATCAGAAGCCTCAGCTGGGGTGGAAGATAGGGTGGAAGGAAGAGTGGAAGAGAGGGTTGAGAGGGATTCCCTGACTTCAGTCTGGTCTGACAGAAATCGCAGTCTCTCATAGTACCAGAGCCTGGGGACATAAACGTCATCTGCTGCAGCTCCGGATCTCTGGGAATCCTGGACCTTCTTGCGCTCCCTAAGATAAGTGCTCCTCAGGCCATCAATTTTGGCTTTTAAATAGGGGGTGGTGGCTGTGGTGACCACAATCTTCACCAACTCCAGCAGTTTCTCCAGTGCTGCCTGGCTCTTTTGTTTATGATTATAATGCGGGTGTTTCACCTGCCAAAGACAGGGCAGCTCCCTGCACTTGTATATGAACAGGGGGAGGAAGTTGTGGTCATTGAAGCCATCCATTTTATCTGCAATACACA
This sequence comes from Aquarana catesbeiana, assembly GCF_042186555.1. Lineage (NCBI taxonomy): Eukaryota > Metazoa > Chordata > Amphibia > Anura > Ranidae > Aquarana > Aquarana catesbeiana. The sequence continues at coordinate 404,456,602 of NC_133327.1, read as the reverse complement.
AGACAAACCCTGATGTCAGGCTAAAGTCTCCTAATCTTGTCCCAATATAAGCCTCAATCTATAAGCAGTATAGTCCCAAGATTAAATGTTACCTTATCACGATCGGCGCTTCCGATACTCCTTCCTCCGCTCACAGATCATACGTACTACACACGTGTGTTATGCTTTATATACACTGCGCATGTGTGAAACTCCCCCTGACGTTCTTTCTAGTCTTTCCCCTCTCCTTCTCGTTCGGCATAGTGGGGAAGAGCACTTTACAATCCATTTTTGGGTTGTAAAGTTGGTGTTTTCAGTGACAATGGGGGTTATTTACTAAAGGCAAATCCACTTTGCACTACAAGTGCAGTTTCTGTGCAGTCTCAAGTGCACTTGTAGTGCAAAGTGTCTTTGCCATTAGTAAATAACACCCAAAAGTGCTTTATAATTTTACACAATCACGCCATTTTCAGGACTCCCCAAATTTCAGTCAGGGTCAGCTAAAAGAAAGACAAGCAGTAAACCTAAGCAATTATTTGTTCAGTTTTAAAAAAAATGTATTTAAAAAATGTCTCAGACATTGTCTGGTATATTGATGACCCCCCTACCCGCAAAGTATTCCATGCATCTTAGACGTACCACGCAGGCACTCTGGGGGGGCAAGCCAGGACGGCCAGCTTCAAGCCTAGTCAGGGTTGGTTCATTGAGATTAATTCCGGCTTCAGGCCCAACTGAGCCAGCATAGTTCACAGAATTTCTCCTTAAAATTTTGTGGAGAACACAGCAAGCCAGGATGATGTGATTGAGTTTATATTCCACCATGTGTATCAGTGTAAGAAATAGGCGGAACCGGCTGGCCATTATTCCAAACGTGTTCTTCACCACTCTTCTGGCTCTGGCCAGCCGGTAGTTAAAAACCCTCTGGTCCAGGGTGAGTGTCCTCATAGGGAATGGCCGCCTAAGATGGTCCCCCAGCGCAAACGCTTCATCTGCAACGAAGACGAATGGGAGTCCTTCCGCATTGTCTTCTGGAGGTGGCAAGCTGCTATTCTGGAGATGCCTGTAGAACTCGTGTAGAACGTGTGGGCGATGACTCCACCAGCTGACATCCGGCCATTCTTCCCCACGTCCACATACAGGAACTTGTAAGTAGCCGACACCACCGCCAACATCACAATACTATTGAACCCCTTCTATTTGTGATAGTATGACCCCGAGTTGGGTGGTGGGACGATGTGGATGTGTTTCCCATCAATTGCCCCTCCACAGTTAGGAAAGTCCCACCGCTGGGCAAAGTGGGAGGCCACAGTCTGCCATTCCCGTGGGTTGGAAGGAAACTGTGGAGTCAAACAAGAAAAATAAATTAATCATTTTGCATATAAACATGGAAAGCAGATTAGACACAAACATTCTTGGCCAACATCAGTATAACATTTATTTTAGGGAGTATTTAAAGACAAAGGTATAAGGTCCACCTATCAGATCCCCCCCCCCCCCCATGGGCCATTTTAGAAATTTTATGGGGGGGGAGATGTTTTGGACAGGTAACCCTCTCCACTTCATTGAGAGCTGAATGCATAAATAATGTGTATTACTTTAGCCAACCCCTCCTTACTTACATTATTGGCAGCCTACTGGACAGGTAGGAAGTGTCATAATACAAAGATATAAATACACACTGTGCACATTTTAGCACTTTTTACATTTTGCTATTACCTATCAAGATAATAATAGGATACAAAAACTTTGAACATTACAATTTGAAAGTATTCAGGCAGGCCCTTGCACTACATGCTTTGGGGAATTCATCCATAAATCTGACCACAAAAGAGGTGGGTATAGTATGTATGGGTTTGGCAAAGTCAGCAGATAGAGGATTGAGGATAGATAAAGGATTGGTATCAGCTGAGTTAGCAGTTGGGGGGAGGGAAGGTTCCAAATGATTTTGGGACCCAAAAAAAAAAAAACCTCTGGCACTCTGCCTGAATTTAAAGCACAAATCACAATTTTACACATTTTAGGAGGTATTTAGGGTAAAGCACTACTATGGAGCTCACAAAATACATTGGTGAATATAGGCCCAGGAGAGCATGCTGGGGAGGTAAGTGAAGGCAAATATGTATGAAGAACAAAAAAAAAAACATAAAAGTCCAGCTTGCAAGAGGACAAAGGGGACATTCACAGCATATTACAATCATGGTAATTAGGGAATGAGGAAAGAAATACAATACATTAGCAAACTTTCTATACAATAAAATGTGATATTAAAGGATAAAAATCTTACCTTCATATACTCCTTCTGCAGGACCTGGATGATGGCAGAACAGGTCTCTGGGATAATGATCCCGGGGGGAGATGCCTGTTGAGAACTTAAGGTCTTGCAGGCTTCTCCCCGTCACCAAGTACCGCAGAGTGGCGACTAGCCTCTGCCCTGGAGTGATGGCTTGCCTCATGCAGGTATCCTGCCTGCTGATAAAAGGGGTCAGCAAAGCAAACAAATGGTGAAATATGGGGTCCGTCATCCGGAGAAAGTTCCTGAAATCGTCAGGATTATTCTCACGGATCTCACGGAGCAAAGGCATGTGACAGAACTGGTCATGCTGGAGCAACCAATTCTTGGTCCATGAACTCCTCCTCGCCCTGTTCATGAACTGGGCTTGTGTCAAAGTAAGAACCCCAACACCAAGCCCCCGCACAGCACGAACTCTACGATGAGTACGTACACGCAACATGGCTAGAAAACGGTCGGCTGGTCAGAACGCAGTAACAGAACGCACTGAAGAACAGCAAGGTCTGTGAAGAGCGACCTGAAACTCAGTAACGAACGAACAAGAACACAATGACAAAGTCAATGGTAACTCGCTGCACGCACTGAAGAACAGATACAAACCCACAAGCACAAACTGAACACCAGAAAAACAAACTGAGTCTGAAAAAGCGCAAATCGTCTCTCACCAAACTTTTACTAATACGAGATTAGCAAAAGGAGCCCAAAGGGTGCTTGGTACTGAACTGCCCTTTTATAGTCTCGTCGTACGTGGTGTACGTCACCACGTTCTTGGAGTTCGGAAATTCCAACAACTTTGTGCGAGTTTGAACCAACATCCATCGGAAAAAATCCATGGATTTTGTTGTCGGAATGTCCGATCAATGTCCGACCGTGTGTACGAGGCATTAGAGTTGATATGGGAAAAAGGTGTCTCCCCACTGGTGCTTTATTACCAATCCTTGTTTCCCTAATTACCCAAAATTTTCAAAATTCGATTGTCATTGGGACAGAAAGTGAGGTGAAATCTTGTGAACAGGGGCACAGACAGCAAAACAAATGTTACAGGGGTGATAACCCTTCCCTATATTATCCAAAAAGCTTAAAAATACATTTTTGGGCAGGAGCTACACTTTAAAAATGTTCCTGTTCCAAATTACAAACAGATTCAACTTAACAACAAACCTACAGTCCCTATATTGTTTGTAACCCGGGGACTGACTGTATACTGCTGTTCAGAGTATATAGGGCTTGGGGGCCCCACGCCTTTTTTTTTATTTAGGTTCGGGGTTCCCCTTAATATCCATACCAGACCCAAAGGGCCTGGTAATGGGCTGGGGGGGGGGGGGGGGGGGGGCAACATTACATTACAGCTGCAAGCAGTTTTAAATGACTTCTTTTCCTTGAGAAATGTAATTTTGTGCAGGGACTGTTCTAAACACGGGAAAAATGCACCACTTTACAGGCATACTATAGACACCCCCAGGCACGATATTTAAAGGAATATTACACTTTTATTGTTTCACTTTAAGCATCATTAAAATCACTGCTCCCGAAAAAAACGGCCGTACGCAGATATGCGTACTCGGCTTTCCGGGGTTATACCGGGATGATGCCCGCAGCTGCAGGCATCATCTCGGTACCGTTGTTTACAGCAGGCGATCGGCTACCCATGTATAACAACCGATGCGGCTAAAAGCCGCTCGGCTGTTATACCGGAGGAGCGGGAGGGGACATCCCCCCCTCCCACCGCCTCCCGCCGCTGTTACCGGGCCTCCCGTGCGATCGGGAGGCCCGGTGTCCGTTTGGCTGCCTTCGGCGGATGGGGGCAGGCTGGAACGAAGCTGTGAGCGGCTTCGTTCCAGCCTTCTTGTTGTAAACGCGGAAACGACGTCATGACGTCACTTCCCGTTTACTCGGCTGCCAATGGCGCCGAATTTAAAAAAGTACACAGTATTCAGAATCGCCGTTTTCGGCGATCTGAATACTTTGAAGTGTAAAGAAGGGATGGGGGGTCTTTTAGACCCCCCATCCCTCCATAAAGAGTACCTGTCACCACATATTACTGTCACAAGGGATGTTTACATTGCTTGTGACAGCAATAAAAGTAAAAAAAAAAAAAAAAATTTTTAAACACAATTTATAAAGTACAAAAATAAATAAATTAAATTAAAAAAAAAAAAAATTTTTAAAGTGCCCCTGTCCCCGCGAGCTCGCGCAGCGAAGAAAACGCATACGGAAGTCGCGCCCGCATATGTAAACGGTGTTCAAACCACACATGTGAGGTATCGCCGCGATCGTCAGAGCGAGAGCAATAATTCTAGTCCTAGACCTCCTCTGTAGCTCAAACCTGGTAACCGTAAAAAAATTTTAAAGCGTCGCCTATGGAAATTCAAAGGTACCATAGTTCGTCGCCATTCCACGAGTGCGTGCAATTATAAAGGGTGACATGTTTGGTATCTATTTACTCGGCGTAACATCATCTTTCACATTATACAAAAAAATTGGGGTAACTTTACTGTTTGGATTTTTTACAATTCATGAAAGTGTCATTTTTCCAAAAATTTGCGTTTAAAACACCGCTGCACAAATACCGTGTGATAAAAAATATTGCAACAATCACCATTTTATTCTCTAGATTCTCTGCTAAAAAAATGTATATAATGTTTGGGGGTTCTAAGTAATTTTCTAGCAAAAAATATGGATTTTAACTTGTAAACACCAAATTTCAAAAATAGGCTTAGTCATGAAAGGGTTAACAAATTTGTTTGCATTGATACATGTCCCCTGGGGCAGGACCCGGGTCCCCAAACACTTTTTATGACAATAACTTGCATATAAGCCTTTAAAATTAGCACTTTTGATTTTTCACGTTCGAGTCCCATAGACTTTAACGGTGTTCACGCAAATTTTTTGTCTGTTCTTATGTTCTGCTGTGAACCGAACCGGGGGGTGTTTGGCTCATCCCTAATTATTAGAAGCCATGGAAGGCTATCCACTGACCCAGGAAGGAGGTGTAGATTGAGAATAGGAGAGGTCCAAGAACAGAACCTGGGGGGACCCAATTTCTCAACAGATTTCTCGGAAGTAATATCTGCAAATATCTGCAAATTGGGCTATTTATAGAATGGACATAAGCAGAAGTCTCATATATACCTGTGCATTACAGTCATTATGTATTTATATACTGTATATTTTACATTACACACTTTCATGGCTTGTGAGTTCAACCAAAGTGTCCCCAGCGCAAGCCTAGAGACAGTAAAGAAGAATAACCTAGACACCAAGGATCAGCCATGGGCTTATGTGGTTCTATAATGGTTTTGAATGCAAAAGAATATGATACAACATGCTAATTTAACCCTATACCCTAAAATCTTTAGTCACAGATGTGAATTTACTTTGTCCAAAGAGGTTGTGAAAGTATTGTCTCCTCCCCTTCCAGGTTCCCAGAACATATACCCCTTGGTTTCACTTGGGTCTTGATGCTGGGGGCTAGGATGAGAATGCAAATAAATCAACACTAAAACAGTGTCCACAATTTTAATAGCCACTCGTATTGGATTAATAGTAAATGCACTATGGCTTCAACATTCCCACCTTATTAAAGTGGAGAAGGCATTATTCCATCTCTTTTGGTGTGTCTATCTTTGTGTAAAATCCCAAGGTCAATGTCAGACAGCACTCTGCAATGAAGTAAACTCAGAGTGATTTACAGCCCTGACCGTTGATCATAACATTTATGGTTTTTTAAATGAATTCATAGCTAGTTTAAATAGTGGCTTTTTATTATTGTCTGGACATAATACAATGTCTGTATTCATGTAAAGTCTACATAGGAGCAAGGTAAAGCATACACAAGAGCAATAAAAGTTTATAACTCATTCATTTCCAGAAATGTATTGAACACTTTCTTGAGCCCATTGTGTAAGAAGTGTGTATGGCTGGGTATGTCAGTGCTCAGTGACCTGTTTGTTTTGATTTGCTTTGCTTGCTCTGCAGAACAAATCCGTGTTTTGGCAATGCAGGGCTAGGCAACAGTTTTTTTTTTAAAAGTCCAGTTTCCCATAAGAGATAATGAGCTAGTTATCTTATTGTTAGTTCTAGCACTATAAAGGGAATGGGTGATTAAGAAATAGAGAGTAGCACTAGAAGAAGTACGATTCCCCAAACTTTAAGTAGAACTCCAATTTTATTTTATTATTTATTTATTTCAGGTACTTATATAGCGCCATCAATTTACGCAGCGCTTTACATATATATATTATACATTCACATCAGTCCCTATACCCTCAAGGAGCTTACAATCTAAGGTCCCTAACTCACATTCATACCCATACTAGGGCCAATTTAGACAGGATCCAATTAACCTACCAGAATGTCTTTGGAGTGTGGGAGGAAACTGTCACGCAGACACAGGGAGAACATGCAAACTCCAGGCAGGTAGTGTCGCGGTCGGGATTCGAACCAGTGACCCTTCTTACTGCTAGGCGAGAGTGCTACCCACTGCACCACTGTGCCGCCCCAGTTACCCTGACTCTCCATAGCTGTTGTCAGCCTTCTCCTTCATCCAGCACCAACATCAACACATCATTCTACCCATTTCCCGTGTGTCCAACTTGTAAGTCACACATCCTTTGGGAGTGCATTGAAACACAGACTGTGTTAACAGTACTCCAGGACTGAGCAACAGAGTTAGCTCCCGCAATTGCACTATATTGACTAGAAGACTGTAAAAAAAGGTAAGTATGGTTTAGGGTTAATAAAAAAAAGACCTATGGGGCTTCAGGAGTGGGAATAGAGTAAAAGATGGGGAGGGCTCCAGTAGCTGTAGTTCTGCTTTACCTATATAAGAGCATCTATCAAAAGACAGAGACACTCTCACCAGTATGAGTGATACTCAGGAAATTAACTTTACATGGTTTTATTTATATGTACAAATATTTAAATGGTTTGTAATCTCCATTCTATTCTTTTTTCATTCCATTGCATATCTTTGTATTTGTAGTACTGTAATCAAAGATATGTGCATGTTGCTGATTCAAAGTTAACACAAAGTTTGAGAGTGGAAGAAATAGACATATTGTACATACTCACCTAGATGGCTGCAGCATCGATTGGGATCTCTTCTCTGCCTCACTGGAGTGGCTTGGTCAGGCTCTGAGCAGCAAGCTGAGAGGCTGAACTAGCTTACAGTCAGGCACCTGGGCAGATCCCAAAATTGTTGTTGGGATCCGTGCAGAGCCTGGACCGGCTCTGTGACATTAGCCAACAATGGACATGACTCCTGAATCTGTGTCACAGAAAAAAGTTCACTCCTGTGACCCATGCTTCTCTTTTAATCACAAAGGATTGTCATACTTATAGCAGACATAGTATGATTTTATTAAGAATATAAGACAACTTATAGGTTGTTGGTCTTAGAGCTCATGTCGATGGGGGTTAATGTCAAATACCGTGTTTGCTATTTAAAACACAAATGCATAACTTACCGAAAATACTATATATTTTTATATTTTTTAAATATTATATATAATATCTATCTATCTATCTCTATATATCTATATAGAGATAGATAGATAGAGATAGATAGATAGATAGAGATAGATAGAGAGATAGATAGATAGATAGACAGATAGATCTATATATATATATATATATATATATATATATATATATATATATATATATATATAAAATATATATATATATATATATATATATATATATATATATATATATATATATATATATATATATATATATATATATATATATATATACACAGGGTTTTTTTTCAGCTGGAACTTGGTGGAACTCAGTTCCACCACCTCTGGCTCAGGCCCTCTACTTCCTTCTCAACAATATCACTTGTAAACACAAAAGTTTGGCTTCTGTGTTTACATGTGACAGCTTGTCTCCCAACAGCTCCCACAGATCAGATCTCCTGAGCGGCTCCCACTGAGGGCATGATGGAGACAAGGGAGGTGCAGGCGCTGACACCCCACTGGATGATCTCTCTGCAAGTGAGAGAGGCAGAGCCTCCTACAGAGTGTGGGTAGATACTAGAGCCCCCTGGGTGGTTCAGCTTAATACAGCAACACAATTAAGACAAGTGGATGATGGTGGAGCTTTCAATGAGGAAGAAAGGGCAGTGGAAGGGGGATTGCATGCAGAGGTTAGAGCTGAAGAGGGGTGAAAGTGAGAAATGAATAGGGGGTGCAGAGGTAGGCACCTGTTGAAGAAGGCTAAGCCATGCACTCTGTGTAGTGCAGCACATCCCTGAACTCTGCACTCTCTGTGTAACAACCCCACAACTCTAAATTCTGTACATAATGCACTCCTGGTATTTAATGCCCCTTTAGGACACATCAACTGTTAGTGAAATTTGGCCACATTCACTATTTGATGTGGTTTGGAGGGTATGTGTGGGGGGAGAGAGTTTTTGGGGGGTCGTTGTTGAGTTCCTGCACCTATTTTCTGAGAAAAAAAGGCCCTGTACACATATATATATATATATATATATATATATATATATATATATATATATATATATATATACACACACACACACCGTATTCATCTGCGTATAACACGCACCCCAATTTAAGAGGGAAGTTTCAGGAAAAAAAACGTTTTTTTAAAATAAACCACTTTGAAGCAAAATAAGGGTCAGTGAGCATCATTGCAGCCTTATTAGTGCCCATCTGCAGCCTCAATGCAGCCTGATCTGTGCCGATCTGCAGCTTCAGTGCAGCCTGATCTGTGCCCATCTGCAGCTTGATCTGTGCCCATCTTCAGCCTGATCAGCACCCATCTGCAGCCTGATCTGTGTCCATCTGCAGCCTGATCTGTGCCCATCTGCAGCCTGATCTGTGCCCATCAGCAGCCTGCTCTGTGCCCATCTGCAGACTGATTTGCGCCCATCACCCCCATGAATGCAGCTGCCTGATTAAGCCTCACCATCTCTCAATGCAGGAAATCACCGAGCCGTCATCTCCTGTTTACTTGGCTCAGTCGGCAGTCACATACACAGTCTCGCCTCCGCCATCGGCATTGGACCAGCTCCTGTGATAGACAGAACCTGCTTAGAGCCATAGCCATGCTGGGCGCTCGCAGGTCGCTCAGCTGTGTTAGAAAAGTGAATGACTATTTGCTTTCCTAACACTAAACCGCCTCTCCGCCATTCAGGTGTTCGGATCTGTTATCTGTCACCTGGCTGAAACGACAGGCGCTGTGATTGGACGTCCAATCATAGCAGAGGACGGGAAGAGAGGACGGGAGAAGACATTGAGGAGCTGTCCCACCAAAACAGGTAAGTGCAGACGGCGGGCCAGCGGGGGGCACACTGGCAGCATTTGATATGGCACAGTGACTGCGTTTGATGGGGCACAGTGAGAACAATTGATGGGCACAGTGGCGGCAATTGATCGGCACAGTGGTGGCAATTGATGGGCACAGTGGCTGCATATTATGGGGCACAGTGTCTGCAATTTATGGGGGACAGTGGCTGTATTTGATGGCGCAGTGGCTGCATTTGATGGCACAGTGACAACAATTGATGGGCACAGTGGCTGCGTTTGATGGCACAGTGGTGGCAATTGATGGGCACAGTGGCTGCGTTTGATGGCACAGTGGCGGCAATTGATGGGCACAGTGGCTGCGTTTGATGGCACAGCGGCGGCAATTGATGGGCACAGTGGCTGCGTTTGATGGCACAGTGGTGGCAATTGATGTGCACAGTGGCTGCGATTGATGGCACAGTGGCTGCAATTGATGGTACAGTGGCTGCGATTGATGACTACAACCATGCAGAGGAAACACAAAATAAAGTAGTGGGCTACTTTCAGAGTAATTAGCAGCAGGTAAACCTGAATTCTGTATTAATTAGCATTCTTATCTTTAAACTGTTCAGATGTTCAAGAGGTTCCCTTTAAACAGTCAAAATAATACAAGACTTCATAAATATTATATTTATTACTATTTATAACTATTACTTTTATAACAAAATGTAATAGTAAAAGTTTCTAGCAAAAAAAAAGAAAAAATTGTGACCCAGCTGGTATAATTTTATTTCATGTGGTTTTTTCAAAATGTTTAAGAAAATAACAACTTTGAACACAAATGTTTAAAATAATTCCTTATACCATAACTTCCTCTGTGTTGGTTTGAAGGCATTATAATTGCTTTTTAATATGTTACCATGGAAATGTTACACTGTGGTAGATAATAGCAAAAATGACCTATTCGTTATACTTTCTATAAAATTAAATGTATTCCTACATGCTTTAACCACCATGTGTAAGCATTATGTAAGATTATTAATATAATTCATTCTGACCAGTAAAATATAATTCAAGTAATATCCTATATAAAATTAGTCCGTTAGCAATTTCCACACAACAGGGATTATACCACAAACAACCATGCTTGCCATTTTTGAAAAATTACTTTCAAAATTAAAAAAATGTGTTATAAACATCTTCCTTCTAATAAAGTAAACTGTTAATGATGGGTAATTATATTACAATTCTTTATTATAAGGCCAAGATTAAAAATATTTAATCTGCAAATCAACCTGGGTCCAATTTGCTAAGAGTTAAGTGAATCTTTTTTTAAATGCAGCAAACTCAACGTTAGGAGGCAAATCCTATTGAAGTATATGGAGGGTTCTTCTTGTTAAATTCTGGCTATTTTTAGGGCTAATAGGCAATTTACGGTAAAAGAAAAAAAGACATGAGAAGCTCGGCACATGTCATAGGTCATGTCATGTCATTTATTAATAAGCAACAGATGGTACAATAGATGATACAGAAGTGTAAAACTGGCCAGAAGTATCACATTTTTATGAGGAAGAATTGGCCAAAATATACTAGAGATTGACTGGTGCTTTGCTACAAGAATTGAGATACTGCAGAGAATACAGCAGTAGAAAACAGGAGAGTTTACTGATAATAGGCCTAAATGGGCTATAGACAAAGAGTACAGGCAGGTGATTTACAGTGCACACACACACATCTTGCGACTGCTGTGTCTGCCATACAGTGATCACATGATTACAATGTCAAGAAAGCTGATATAAATTCCTTCATAACAGCTGTGTTCCTATGTTGTGATTGGCCCACAGCTATCATGTGGTACCTGGGCCAATCACAGCACCCTGTACCACGTGATTTGCTGTAGCCAATCACAGATAACTAATGAGCACAGTTGTCATGAATGCTGTTATATTCAGGGAAATAACAATGGTGCCCGTGGCAGACATTATTGATGGGTTCCTGCGCGCATGGGCAGTAGAATTGCGGTTGCGCATGCAGGTGCGCAATGGAACGGGACGGCGTGGGCCCGTGCGCGGTGGCGTGCGCATAGTGCAACAGACGCACTTCCCTGGTGGCCTATAAAAAGCTGCCTAGGACTCTCTCTCTTTGCTGGATTGTCTTCAGCTCCCCCTGAGTTCCTGAACCTGCACCAGTTTCCTATTGTCTTGCTGTGACCAGGATTGTTTCTTGGATAACTCTGATCTTCTCCTGGCTCTGACCCTGGCTTATCCTAAGGACTACTCTTCTACCTAAGAAAAATAAGGGGAAATTGGGGAAAAAGGGGACAATGGGACTTTATATGAAACACAACACTAGGGCGGGCTAGGTCATCAGATATAGAAAAATAGTAAGATTTATTGATACCACATGAAAATGCAATCGATGCTACTCACATATAGTCAATAGATATGGTACAGAGTAAGTAAAACGTGACAGTAGAACATATTACAGTAGCATAGTGACATGTTAAAACATTGTAGCATAGGTAAATAACAGTATCATCAGCATTACACCCAACATGTGTGTACGTAATCAATATTATATTAAAATCAAACTGATGACTTAAACACTAAAAATGCCCATGGTAGATGCATATTTGCTGTGACATGTCAAAAAATTGTGAATGTTTAGTTGTAATGCTCGACGCGTTTCGTGGAAGTTTGTCCACTCATCAGGAGCAGCTATCTGGAAATATCTAGGGTATGATATAAAATAGTAATTAATAATGTATAATTGCAACAGGAAAAGGGGAAGCAAAACCGCTAGTCCTAGCACATAATAGGGCATAATAGTAATATTCATGATGGTAGGAGATTTTTAGGGGTGAACGTAGCATCCCATTGTCCCATCCCATTGTCCCCTTTTTCCCCAATTTCCCCTTATTTTTCTTGTATACATAGGGATGGAGACCTGTGTACTGGATGGTCACGGTCTCATATAAAGTCCCAACCCAAACTTCTTATTTCAATATTGATAGGGATGGAAACACACACTAATTATCTTATTTATCATTGCTGTGGTCTTGTGTCAAGTGCCTAGTTATTATATTATAACCATTGGCTAATTTGGATTATCTTTGTTATATTTTAGCTTCTTACTCTCCCAAGATAATACTCGGGGGGTGGATCAATTCCATCCCCGGGAGCTGCGACGCACACCGGTACTATCCCCGATCCCCTTGATCCATAGGTCACAAGATCGTGGGCGTGTGTCCGCTGTGCGTCGACGCCACGCCCCGCACGTCGGCTACGTTTGGCGTCATCTGACGTCACGTGCTGACGTGACGTAGTTTCCATCTGGCATGCAGACTGATGGAGGCGGAGGCTGCCTATATAGGCGCTAGTCGCCTCAGTAGGCTGCTTCCTTTCCTCCCTCACAGCACGCCTTAGCGTGACGTTGGGGGTTACCTCGCTGGCTGGACGGCTGAGATCCAACCATCTCAGGTAACCATGGACTTCTATTTCTTCTCACTATGCTTTCACTACCCCCATCTACCTGCCTGTCTCTTCACACTTACTGCGATACATTGTCCCTTCACCTTGCTCACTTGGTGTCTGTGGCGGGCGTTCTTTCTTCTCTTCCTTTGTCCTATTGGCTCCCCTGTTATCACTTTGTTTGGTTATTCTATGCCCTTTCTACCTGAACTTCACTTTGCCCTACACTCTATCTTCCACTCTGTGGTCATCTAACAACACCCGTTCTTTGCTTACAACTATACACCTACCTTTATTATTTTACAGCTACCTCGGGTTTATGCTATAAATTACACTACCATGTTGGAAACCAAGGGGAACTTTCCTACTACCTATTATTCTATGATACCCTGAATTGTCTCGCCGTGCCGCCGCTTGGTCGCCTCCTCAGCTCCCGTGGGGATGCTACGTTCACCCCTAAAAATCTCCTACCATCATGAATATTACTATTATGCCCTACAATCACTATACCGCATACCCACAGGTAAGAGTGCTAGGACTAGCGGTTTTGCTTCCCCTCTTCCTGTTGCAATTATACATTATTAATTACTATTTTATATCATACCCTAGATATTTCCAGATAGCTGCTCCTGATGAGTGGACAAACTTCCACGAAACGCGTCGAGCATTACAACTAAACATTCACAATTTTTTGACATGTCACAGCAAATATGCATCTACCATGGGCATTTTTAGTGTTTAAGTCATCAGTTTGATTTTAATATAATATTGATTACGTACACACATGTTGGGTGTAATGCTGATGATACTGTTATTTACCTATGCTACAATGTTTTAACATGTCACTATGCTACTGTAATATGTTCTACTGTTATGTTTTATTTACTCTGTACCATATCTATTGACTATATGTGAGTAGCATCGGTTGTATTTTCATGTGGTATCAATAAATCTTACTATTTTTCTATATCTGATGACCCAGCCTGCCCTAGTGTTGTGTTTCATATAAAGTCCCATTGTCCCCTTTTTCCCCAATTTCCCCTTATTTTTCTTGTATACATAGGGATGGAGACCTGTGTACTGGATGGTCACGGTCTCATATAAAGTCCCAACCCAAACTTCTTATTTCAATACTCTTCTACCTAATCTGCTTGTTTGCTTGCGTATGACCCCAGCTTATCCTAAGGAATACTCTTCTGCCTAAACTTGCCTGTGTATGACCTTGGCCTGTTCAAAGGACTTACTTCCATCTGAATACCTTGGCTACCTGAGTGTGACCCCGGCCTGCCTTAAAGAATTTGCTACTTCCTACACCAGTCTACCTACCTGTGCATGATCACCGGTGTTGGATCCTCTGCCAGGCCTTTGCTGACCTCACTCAATACCCTATGTTCTGTATCCTGTCCACACTCTTTAAGGACTGCTTCCAGCACCTTCTCAAGTTGCCTACAAGTGGTCATCTGCTCAAGTTCTGCACATCCTGCTGGCAACCCATGCTTCTTTGAGCATTATACCCTCTGTGCCGACTTCAGGGGTATACTGCGCTCAGCCATAAGGGGAGCCACTCTGAGCATCTCGGCCTCAGAAAGGTATCCTGACAAAAACTTTGCTGTTACAATGATTTTCATGCAGCCTAGTGACAGTGTTTAAATACTGTTTCTGCAGTCACTGCAATATTTTGGCTTTTTTTTTGTGAAGCTGTTACACCCTGTTAATCTGATTAGAAGCTAGCAGCTGAAGTGGGTCCTGTTTAAAATGCCGCTTTTAGAAAGTGTTTAAAGTGTATCTAAACCCAAAACCATAAATGTGATATATGACAGCTCACTAGTCCTTGTGGTGCCTGCATTTGTTTTCTTTTTTTAAGCTTCTTTTTCTTTATTTTCACCAGGAGTTAAGAGAGCTAACTCCCTCAAGGACAAAGTTGTCCAGAGCGAGTATGCAGATACATCTAAAAGCACACATTGCCCAATCAAGGGCACATATGCGTGTGGTCATTGTTCCTGTTGCATTTTGATTAATAGAGATAAAAGATTTGTTTTACCAAATGGGATGTAAATTGGCAACTTTTATTTTCCTGTAGGGAGACATGTAGTGGATGAATATGGATATAGGGTCCCCAAAGTCAAAGTCACAGCCCTAGATTGGGTACATATACCCATCCGGGGGGGGTGACTGGAACAAAACGTTATTACAATTGGAACAGAGATGGATTTTTTGCTTACAGGCGACTTTCCCTCCTGGGCTAAATGAATCTATTTCATATTGTCCCTTTCTGAAAGGCTTTTCCTCAGCGAAAACAAATTAATTTGCCAAATCTGACAAGAAAATTGTCACACGTACAACACACGTACAGTCATCAATATACACATAATTGATTGATATAGTAAGATAATAACAGTTAAGCTCATATGGGAGTATATATACCCCTTTAAATTCAATATTGACCAAAACATAAATAATAAACTATAATGATAAGTTAAAGTCCTTGCCTTTTTTTTTTTTGTTTTTTTTTTTGTTTTGTTTGGGGTTTTTTGGGGTTTTTTTTGTTTTTTTTTCAGTTTTTTTTCTTTCTTTTTTTTTGCCACATCAGCAAAAATTTTATTTGGGAGATATTATTTCAACTTTCCAGTCAATCTCATCCCTAAATAATTTTACATCATGGTGACTTACTTTTTCCTTTTTTTTTTCTCCGTCCAGTTATTAAGTGATAATAATTCCAGTCATGAATACAAATATCTCCCAAAAATAAACTATTTATACCCAAAAAACCTACCCCCCCCCCCCCACACTAGGGACTAACCCCTACCCACCTCCCCACCCCCCAAGCTTACCCCCTTAGCTCTTCCCATAATGGTCATGATCTGTACCACATCACCTTCAATCTCCTACTCTTTTACCTTTAATAAGTGTATAACATCTAACTCGAACTGAAGTCAGAATTTCTGTTTGATGGACTATCCGGCTCTGCCTCCCATGCCTCTGCCGCTCGCGGGGAAGATTTATATTTTACCCAATCTCTCCACACCTCTTCAAACTCTTCCATATCTGTCCCTTCACTATATCTCAGGTACTCCAGGCTATGGATTTCCTCGATTTTGTTGAACCACTCCTGTATTGAGGGTTTCCTACTATCCAACCAGTGTCTAGGAATAAGACTCTTAGCTGCATTGAGAAGGTGTGGTAACAGTGATTTCATGTACTTCTTTGTGGGCATATTACTCCCATGGTGTAGGCACTCCCAAGGGTCATCTGCGATCCTCTTACTGGTGATCTCAAATATGATTCTCCTTATCTCCCCCCAGTATAATTTTATTACCGGGCACTGCCACCATATGTGTGCCATGGTCCCACTCTCCCCGCAACCCCTCCAACAAGTTTGCGGTGTTTCTTTCCGGATTCTATGAGCTCTATCCGGAGTGATGTACATTCGTGACAGGACTCTATAATTCAGCTCAGACATCCTATAGTTTACTGAAGTGGCATTCACCCTACCCAGGACCTTCCCCACCGCCCCATCACTGATCCTAATTCCTAATTCCTCCTCCTACTTCCTCAGGAACATCGGATGCTCTACTTCTCCCATTTTAATCAAACTTCTATAAATCCTAGACACTCCCCCCTTCTCTTTTTTCCCCAAAAACACTTTTTCAAGGGGGCGAAGATCCTCCATAGACCTCGTTGGTTGCGGGAGTGATTCAAAAAAATGTTTCACCTGCCTATACCTCCACTTATCAATAATAAACCATTTATCTTTTGCTTTTAACTCCTTATGGGAACACAGTTTGTCCTCACTCATGATATCCTTTAATTGGGCTTCTTCCTTCAGTATCCATCTCCCAAACAAATCTTCCCTCCCCGGAAGAAAGTAGTCTGTATCCTTAAGCGGGATTAGCGGGGAGTTATACCCCCATTTCTCCTTATCATGCATTCTATCCCATACATTTAACGCGTGTTTAGTGATATCCAATGTGTTAGTGCTTAATTTTCTAAACTGAGGTGGGATCCACACATTTTTACTCAAATCCACCCCGCTCATTATACTCTCTATTTTCACCCATTGTTTTTCTTTATTATTTTTTCCCCAATCTAAAATACGTGAGATAACTATAGAAACATAATATTTTTTTACATCAGGTGCCCCCCACCCCCCCTCCTCTTATCATTAACTAGTTGTGCATACTTAATTCGTGTTTTTTTTACCCCTCCATATAAACATTAGAAACAAAGTGTGTAATTTATTCAAAAAATTCTGTGAAATTGAGATTGGGAGCATCTGCATTTTGTAAATAATTTTTGGTAGAACTGACATTTGGAGTAGATTGATCCTGCCTCTCCATGAGAGCTGATTACGTGGGAATTTATTCAAATCTGTCTTTATCTCATTAAGAAGTGCCATATAGTTAGTTTGGAACAAGGTTTCCTTCACTGGGGAGATTTTAACCCCTAATAATTAAGCTCTTTTACCCCCCACAAAAATGGAAGACTCTTTTGATATGCCTTCTCCCTTTCTTTGTCCTCCACTATTTCCAGAATTTCTGACTTAGTTGAATTGACCCGAAAATTTGATAGTCTGCCGTATGTCCTGATGTTCTCTAAAAGGTTCAGGAGGGAAATCCTCGGGCGGGTGACATACAATAAGATGTCATCCGCAAAAGCGGCGATTTTATACTCTTCTCCCCCGAATTTGACCCCACTGATATCCGGGCTGAGTCTGATTCTAGCCAGCAAGGGTTCAAGCGTCAGCACGAAGAGCATCGGGGAAAGAGGGCACCCCTGTCTAGTACCGTTGTACATCGTACAAGGTTCGGAAAGCGTACCGTTTACCTTGACTCTTGCAGAAGGGGAGGCATATAGACTTTTTATCCTTCTAAGCATTTTATTGTCTATCCCAATCTCCTCGAGAATATCCCACATGAAGCCCCAGTCTACCCTGTCGAAAGCTTTCTCAGCGTCCATTGACAGAGTAGACCGGGGCCCCCCTGTTCTTCATTATTTGGGTCATCATTAATGTTTTAATCCCATTATCTCTCCCTTCCCTGCCCGGAACGAAGCCCACTTGGTCAGAGTGGACGACCTCGTTAATGATCTTCTTCAATCTGTCCGCCAAAATCTTTGCGAACAGCTTCGTATCAACATTCAAGAGAGAGATGGGTCTATAGCTGGAACATAAAGTGCTATCTTTTCCTTCTTTCCTAATAATGGCGATACATGCTTTTAGCGCTTCCTTCCTCATCTCCCACTTCTCCCCTATCCTATTCATATAGGAACACATTATGGGAATCAATATCCCCTGATATTTTTTATAATAGAGGACGGTCAGTCCATCGGGGCCTGGGCTTTTCCCATTAGGGGTATCTTGTAGGGCTTTCTTAAGTTCCTGTTCGGTTATGGGGGTTTCGGTTATGGGGGTTTCTAACATGGCCTTATCCTCTACAGTGATTTTAAAAGACTCCCCCCATCTCCCGAGCATGTGAAGTACTGTCTCTCCCGAGGTCTAAGCATAGGTTAAAATCTCCAGCAACTATCGCTTTTCCTGTCTTAAATTCTTCAAATTTTGCCAAAATTCCTGAAACTTTTCTGTAAGTGTTTCTATTTGGCCCATAGATGTTTGCCAAGGAGAACTTCTGGCCATTGATTTTGCCATTTAGGAAGAGAAACCGACCGTCCGGGTCTGCTAATCTCTCCTTCAGATCAAATCTGGTCTCCCTAGCAAACCCTATGGCAACTCCACTGGCCCCTTTTATTGGTGAGTCCCCATAGTACCAAACCGGAAAATTGCTAGAGTAAATTTTTTGAATCTTATAAATACTTAGATGTGTTTCCTGTAACATCACCACATCGGCATTCAATAACTTCAATTCACATAGGATATTTGAACGTTTTACATGGGAGTTCAGACCCCGGACATTGTAAAAGATAATTCTTATACTGGACATCCTCTCACATTCTCGTTAATATACTTTTTTTTGTGGTACAGACTCATGTTCCATTTAATTATAGCACTCCTTCCTTTTCCCACCCCTTCCCTCCCCTCCCTACCTACTCTCCCACTACTCGACCCCCACCCGCCCCACCACCCCCCGCCCCCCTCACCCCTCAAAACCCCCCTTCTCTCCACCCCCCTCCCTCCTTCCCCCATCCCCGTGCATTAGGGGCAAAAACTGGCCTCCCATGGGCCCAAAACAAACCGTGGCCCTCTAATTCCACCCGGCCTCCCGGTTAACCCCTGGAGGTGAAACTCGGTGTGGGGAAAGATCAAGCCCAAAGCCTTCCCCCTGGGTGAGATAGATTGACACTCCCAGACATCCCCCCCACACACCCCCCCGCCCCGCCCCCACCCCCTGCCGACTCCCCACCGCCCGAGAAAAAAAGAAAAAAAAGGAGATCAGGACCGAACACTGCCTAGGTTCCGGACCTTTTATATCTTGTTTAGTCTACTGTCTGTTACATCCCTAGTACTCTTTTGTAGAAGATTTTGAAATTCTAGGTGACAAGTTTCCCTGTATACTCCTTGTTGGCAGTTTTTTCCCACCAACCCGGAATCTCCATTATTGGAATTCCTAGACGTTGACAAAATTTTTGGGTGTCCTCCGGGAATGTCAGCGTGGCCGAACGGCCCTCCTTACGTCCGATTAAGCAGGCAGGGAAGCCCCAGGAGTATTGTATCCCATGCGTTTTTAAGGTTGCAAGTAGGGGTTTCAAAGTTCTTCTCCTGATCAAGGTTTCTGCCGACAAGTCTTGAAAGATTTGTAAGGATGTTTCCCCAAACTTTGCTGGCAAGTTTTTCCTAAGATTCATACTAATCTGCTCCTTGTCTCGGTAGTTGTGGAATCGCACAATAACATCGCGTGGGATTTCTCCCCTAATTTCCGCAGGTTTTCTGATCCTGTGCACCCTATCTAATTTTAATTTGCCGCCATCTTCATTAGGGTCCCTCAAATCTTTGAAGATCGCCTCCATTTTGTCCTGTAGATTCTCCTTTTCGCCTTGTGCTTCCGGAAGGTCTCTGATCCGGAGGTTCTTTCTTCTGCTACGGTTCTCCTGGTCCTCCATTCTATATCTAATGTTTCTCTGTTCATTCTGTAAAGCTTCCATCTGATGTTTCATTTTTTTGATTTATGCTTCTTGCTTTTCCATGAGGTTTTCGGCTTCCTCCACTCTTTTTAGAATATGGCTCATGTTCTCATGTACAGTATTCATCTCTTCTTTAATTGAGGCCTCAAGTTTCGCAAACATTTCCGCAATTTCCCCTTTTGAGGGGAGATGTTTTTCCTGTTGGGATGCCATTTGCACTTCAGCCTCTGTCTCCCTACCCTGGGGTCTTATAACCATATCATCTGTTTGACTTCTTGTCCCAACTTTTACTGAGCGTTCTGGGGTTTTATTTTTGACCACTATCGATTGGTCCAAACTTGCTTTGCTGGGATCGTTCACCATATATTTCCTAATGGCACCAGGGCTTGCGCTTGTTCTTGGCGGGTTAGCAGTGGCACCTCTTGTAGATTTGCCTCTCATTTCTTCCTCTGTTTTTTTTTTTTTATATATAAGAGCGCATACCAAGATGTAAAGTATAATGCAAACGGTGTGTAGTGCCACTCTCCCCTTCAGCCCCCTTACCCGCCTAGCAATGGACCATTATGGTCGTTTCTATTCAAAAAGATAGTAGGGGCCTTATTTCTACAGAGTATAGTAGTGTAGTAGCGGTTTAGTAGCCTTTTAATTGCCACTGGAGGATTATCTGGGAGTTTACCCTATGGCAGTGTTCCTGCCCCGGACCACTCTGTCAGGGGGGTCTCACCACTCCTTCACTTCCTCTGCTATGTATTTCTACTCGATCTCCCCCACACAAGATCCTCCCACTTGGCCCACCGTTTCAGTTCATACCTCAGTAGTCCCAGCCTTCCATGACATCACTCCATTACTCATATGGAAAAGTTAGCATAAATGCCTATACACCAAGTGTCACGTGAGGGGAAATTTCCAAATAGTTTTAAATATTGCATGAAATCACTTACCCTCCTTACTAGATAATAGAGAACCGAGACCTTACCCTGCCGCCCGTTCTTACACATCTCCTATGAGGCTCCTGGGGCTTTCACCTGCATTTGGAATTCCAAGTTCCATATTTCACCTGTTGTACTCCGTTCTCAGCTCCTTTCCAACAGCTTCTGCCCGGTCCTCTCAATGATGGCTCATGTCTGTCTTCCTCTTCGCTCCCTCACGAGCCCCTGCACGCACCTCGGGGAGGCACGATGCTCCCGACCGAGCTCCAGGCAGTAGCGATGACAGGCTGCTACAAGCCCAGCCACGGCGCACCGCTCCCACCGCCTCCACAGGCGCTGCCGACTCCCGTGAAGAGGAGATTGAATGAGAAGACCTCCGGGACAGATGGCGGAGCTTGGCACTCTGGGGGGGCGGCCGGGGGCTAGCGCGCGAACCGTGAGCCGCTCCTGGCGTGCATCACAGCAGGAGGGACGCCGAGCTACCCAGGTTCAGCCACGGCAGCGAGACCCAGCCCACATCCGGCTCCTCCCCCATCCTGCCTTTTATACAAGGACTTTTACATGTACATGTTAAAAATGACCTACATAGAAAATGTATAGATGTATGCAATAACTGTCCACTCCAGATGATGTCCCATAGACAAAACGCGTATGGCGGGACTATACAGCGTCATTGCATCATTTCCAGTTTCGAGCCATGGAGCGCAGATCGCTCCAGTTTCCTGTTTTTAATAAATGTGAGTACCCATCAGTATTATTAATAAATGTTTGGATATTTGTACGGTATCACACTATGGAGTCTCTTTCCTCTCTACATGTGGGCAACATCTAAGAGGTTAACAGTGAGGAGACCACTTACATCGCAGACAAGGAGGCGCTTGGAGAACACAGGACAGGAAGTTTCCTCCCACTCCACAGGCCGCACAGTGGCTCATACTGTGAAGGTGAAATACCTCCTTGTGGGGTGAGTAATAGCGGTGAGTGCATTTCTTATGGGGCACTGTTTTCCAAGAAGAACAGAACAATTTGAACAATTTGAAAGAGCACATTGTCACTTTATTGGACTTTTTTATACACCAGGGTTTAAGGATGGTATATGCATATTTCTGAACCCAGTTTCACAGCAACAATATA
This sequence comes from Aquarana catesbeiana, assembly GCF_042186555.1. Lineage (NCBI taxonomy): Eukaryota > Metazoa > Chordata > Amphibia > Anura > Ranidae > Aquarana > Aquarana catesbeiana. Next base: position 404,434,467 of record NC_133327.1, on the reverse strand, counting down.
CACCAGTCATATAGGTTTGATTTTTTTGCACAGAAATGTCACTTTGAATTGCAGGTTTTGCACAGGATTGTGTTTTCGTTTGAACATAACAATATGCATTATATATAAGCAGTTAGGTAGTTCACACAGTAGGATTTTTCTGTGGATTTTTGTGAATATACAAATATTTATTTTCTGCACTTTTATTGTCACTTTTTGCACTAAATGCACCCGTGACACACCCCTCAAGTATTTAGAGGTTGTAGGTCACCTCTTAATAAGAGCAGCGTGATACCCATCCCCCCTTTTTCACATTTCTTCTAAATTCACCTTAGGGTCAATTTATTGATAGAGGCTGCAGCTCCTCATTTTTCATTTTCACCATAAGCTCAGGGGTCTAATAATTTTTTCAGTATGCAATAACTGTGCCCCCCTTTTTTTTTCTGTGTCCCCACGCAGGTCTTTCAGTGGTTTCCTGCTCCAATCAGGTGGTCGGGCTCTTTCCTTTTCTGTCTCCTTGCACGGAGGGGGAGGGAGGACTCCAGGATCTGTCCCTCCCACTATACTATATCTCCCTCTGTGTCAGCCTCATGCGCTTATAAATTCCATCCCTTATAGTAATATCTAAGGATTAGGAGGAACTGTTCAGATAGCACTATATTTAAGAAGGAGGCTGATCTTCTAAGGACAAGACTTTTAAGTCGTGGATATTCCAAGACCTGCTTGAAAAGAGCCTATAATAGGGCATGCAATAGATCTCGGCACAATCTATTATACAATCCATCCTCTAAAACTCATAAGGAGAACCCAATATCCATCATTACTGGATTCTTTAACCAACACCTTAAAATCAAAGCAATTGCGCAGAAATACTGGCATGTCCTAACGATGGACCCAACCATAGGTCCCTTTGTCCCCAATACCCCTTCATTTACCTTCAGACGGGCCAGGTCATTCCGGGATCACCTGGTGTTGAGTGAATTCAAAGAAGGAGGCCAGAGGGATCCATGTAAACGACTTGGCACTTTTACATGTGGTGGATGTGGCTACTGCCGCTTTATCAACACCTCTAAAAACCTAATACTCCCCAATGGTGAGAGATACGCAACAAGACATTATGCAAACTGCAACACGCCCGGTGTAGTCTATCTCCTTTTATGTGACTGTGGGTGCTTTTATGTAGGCAAAACCACCCAAGAATTCTGGTGACGAGCTTTGCATCCATGCAGACGTGCAACCCCAGTCTTCCACTGGGAAGACGAGTTACTAATGTTCACGATGGAGTCTTTCCTCGAGTGTCCTTTCTCATTCTCAACTGCGTCCACCCTGGGATGCGGGGCGGGGACTGGAATAGAACCCTGCTCCATAGTGAACAGAGGTGGATATTCCTCCTAAACTCCACCTCACCACCTGGCCCCAATGGGTCAATATCTTTTAAGCCATTTTTAGAGGGCTTTCCTTCTGGAGGGTCCAAATGGGAACCACCAAACTCTACCTAAATCCACTCATCTCCATACATCACACATGTACGCATTTTTTGGTCTCTTCATACCTATTATAAGTATTTAGGTTTCTCTCCTTTGCCCTCTCTAAGTGAAACACTACTCCACTTGAAGGTATATAGCTCTGTTTTATGACTATTCTATGCGAGTTTATTTCATTAACCATTATGGATGTTTTTCCATACGGTAATGTACATCATAATACTGTCATAAATTATGATATATATACAATGTAGCTATGATGTATACACATTGGTTTTTCCCCATTGATTATGATTGTATTTCGTTTTCCTTCTCCCCTTTTATTATACTTTTTTGTATTTTTTGTATTTCTTTGGTATCTTATTTAATTATCCCTTGTTCCCTTCTATGCATAATGTAACACCTTTCCCTCAACATCTTTGTTCCCCTGTGGCTACATGTCCCTTGGTCATCTCTTGGCTCTCTTTGCTCTGTACTTGGTTGGGTGCCTCTACATCTTCACCACAGGCCTAATGGCTCTAGTTCCCCCACTCGGCACACGGGGGCTGCTCATTGCTTTTTTAGCATGGGCAGCCTTTAGTTTACACAGTGTCAGGTGGCCGGTGTTCTGCCGAGAAAGTTCCGCTCGGCGGATTAGTTCCACCTCTACTGCGCATGCGCAGTAGAAGGCGGCGGAAATAGCCGAAGCGGAACAGCTGAAAATCAGCTGTACACGGCGCCTGTAAGAGGGACCCTCGCGGGCTCGCTTCGCTCGCCACGCTTCGGGCACGGCCTCGCTGCTCTCGGCACTTTTAGATTCCCCCTCTAGGTCCACTTGGATAGTGGGGAAGGAACCTGGACCCAGAGCGCAGGCATCGTGTACAGCTGATTGAAGCGTTTGAGCTTCGGCTATCTCCGGCGGCCGACAGTAGTACGTACTGCGCAGGCGCCGCGCCTGCGCAGTACGGGGGGGAACCTATCCGCCGAAGGAACTTATTCGGCAAGACACCGGGCTCCTCTGGATGACATGACCCATGTTTGTGCGCTGTGGGATGATGACGCGTGGCGGTGCAGCCCACACACTGGCTCCCTCGTTGTCCATCGGGACCCAGGGCGTGACGTCACTGCGTCTTTCCCCAACGCAGGACGGCACTGTCCACGCCCCTAGGTGTGCTGGGAGGCAGGGTCTGTGCGCCGTCATCTCGGGGGACGCCTCGGCTAGCCCCGCCCCTCTGATCGTATGCAGGTGCTGATTGGTGGCTGCCAACTATCCCTGCATTCAAAATCCCTCCACCCTCCAGCTGATCTGTGTCACTGTGTGGGTGGGTCGATGTTGGACCTGCTACGCTGTGCCTTCACATACACCAGGTAAATAGAACTTATACTGTCATGTACGCTGGTTTGCTGGACTCTGGGGGGCGTTTTTCTCAGGTATTTAACCTGGGCGCTTTCCTCCAGCCAGCTACCAGGCTCATCTACCCTGACCTAACCTTAATTCAATTTAGGCTGGTTTCGACCTCCTTCCACTCTTTTATTGTTGGTATTTATTTTTAGTTTTACTGGCTGACCCTTCCAGGGTCTCTTCAAGCCCCCTGGTGTACAGATCTTTTCGTTGGGGCACAAATTGGCAGGTCCTCGGTCCTGGTCACCTCTCTCTCTTCGCCCTTTTCCTCGGCTCCCCTCTGGTAAGGTAGATATTATTCTTCCAACCTCCTCTCTCTCTACAAGTTTATATGCATATGCACATATCTATCTTTTGGTGTGTTTTTTTTTTTCTTTTTTTCTTTTTTTTTTTTTTTTTTTTTTGGGGGGGGAGGTCACTCTAATGTTCTATTTATGTGGGGCATTTGATTTTAACTTTTGGCAGAATTAATTAACTCCTTGCCATTGGCTATATGTATGGTGTTATGCATGTATACACATACATATATTGTTATTGAGACAGGACCCTGGGGTTATTTATGTATACTTTTGTATGTTTTTGTGGTTTGCATTCCCTCAAACCTATATACCAGCTGGATAATTCTATCCATCTTTTTTCTTTTCCATGAACTTACAGAGAGAGGTTTACTTCAGAGGGCCATACCGAGTCGTCCTTTGTATGGGACCTCTTCCCCCCCCCCCCCCCTTCTGCCTTGAGGCCTGTCCTTTGTGCTGATGCATTGATCCACCCTACCGAGTCAAGGGCTTCTTGAGCCAACAGCTGCAATATATTTTAAACATTTTTGGATATGATATAAACACAAGAGCCATACAGTTTGTACGGTTAGTCTTTAAATATTGATATATAAATTAAGACATGATGTCATGCTTGCTTATTTTAAAGCTTTATTTCCCTTGCACATTTTTTTGACATGTAATGAATTTATGTCTACGTATTTATTTGCAGATGTTTTTACGTTCTGCGACAAATCGCATATACCCCTGATGAAAAAATAGCAACCCAGGCAAATTTTTAAACACGTTGGGTACTTCTGTTGTACTTACCTCCAATTCAGCAGATTTTTGTGGCTATTGTCTGTACAATATTACTGTATTGCATGTTTGTGCATTTCCAGAATATTATTATGAATTTGTCTATCTCTGTGGCGCTCATTCTCTCCTAAATTGAGTACCAGTAACAATTTAAAACTGATCATGTTGCAATTTTGGGCAAGGCCGCAGATGGACACTGTGTGTTGAGCAAGGCTGCAGATGGACACTGATCATTCTGCAATGATGTGTAAGGCTGCAGATGGACACTGATAAGGCTGCATTGATGGGCATTTAACCACTTCAGCCCTGGAAGGATTTACCCCCTTCCTGACCAGAGCACTTTTTTGCGATTCGGCACTGCGTCGCTTTAACTGACAATTGCGTGGTCGTGTGATGTTGCACCCAAAATTGACGTCCTTTTTTCCCCACAAATAAAGCTTTCTTTTGGTGGTATTTGATCGCCTCTGCGGTTTTTATTTTTTGCGCTATAAAAAAAAGAGACAATTTTGAAAAAAAAAGCAATTTTTTTTGGGCTACAACTCACATGACAGCGATCACTGCTCCCGATGACAGGGAGCAGTGATCTCTGTCATGTCACTAGGCAGAACGGGGAAATGACTCCCCGTTCTTCCGCTCTGTGACATGATCACGGGCACTCAGCAGACATCGAGTCTGTGGGACCCACAGTCACGGAGCACGTGGCGGGCACGCGCACCCACAAGGGCGCATCTTAAAGGGGACGTACCGGTATGCCCATTTTCCCAGCCGTGCCATTGTGCTGATGTATATTGTCGTGCGCTGGTCGGCAAGGGGTTAAAATGTAAGTTTTTTTGGGGGGGTTTTTTTTGTTTTTTGTTTTTTTTCTTAAACTTCCTTCCTAAACTTGGGGTGCATGTTATATATGCCGGCGCGTGTTATACGCCGATAAATACGGTAGTTAAACAAGGTAATTATACCCATTGAATACAGCTTTACTTATATAGACATATGTTCTAAACTTTTATACATCTGTATACACCTGTTGGAAATTTATATCCCCCGGGTGATGCAATTAATCTGAGAAACACATTCCTTCAGCACAAAACACAAGAATTGAATCAGTGCATAGGATATTCTTACAATAATAAACAAGTTAAAGGTAATTCATCTCTAGATAATATATACATCATACGCAGATTTGTGTCTCCTCCCACCCCTGCCCACTTTCTGGATGGTGGACCACCGTGAGCATATCCTGATGTGATGTGATGTTTTGACTTTTTGCTCTGGCTATTTAAATATTTCTCATATCAAAGGTAGGACCCTTTGTTATTTTTGAATTCCTGCATATATAGGCTCTTTATTGCCAATGATGAAGATGTTATTGATGTCAATATTGCTAATATTCTGTATTGATATGTTATAGATGTCTGTATCCCCCTGAAGAAGATCATATACAAAATTCTGATTGAAACGCGTTGGATTACTCTAAACAGTAATATCCACAGATATACCATTTGTGGATTTCTTTTTGTTAAATGTCATATAGACATCTAATATGTTTATTTTTGTTTACACCAGAGCTCTTGTTGTTGTTCCTCCTTTTCCACATGTTCCCCGTCCCATCGCCTTTCCCTTTTGTTATTGCTGCTTTTATTGATGCAATTTTACCAATCTAAAATAAAAACAATATTTTTACATAAAACAAGTATTTTTCATTACTTGTAAGCTGCGTATAAAATTCACGGGGGTCCGGTCAGAATTTTTTTCCAGCGGAGGTCCGAATGTCATATTGGTGCTATTACTCCAGATGATATCCTCCACTTCACAGGCTCCATCACAGCACCCCCCCCCCCATACACACACACACACACACACGCGCGCACACACACACCTTTACGACCCAAACACATCACGCTTTGTGCTTTTTTTCTTTCAACTTTATTGAAATGTCAAAATACATTTCATTCATTTTTATGCACCACAGTTAAGTTGCGGTGCATAGAAACAATATGCACTCTGCACCACACTGCTCAGCATGCAGGGGCGTTGTTGCAGTGTTTACAAGACACATAGAAAACAATTGTTTTCTATTGCCCTTGCAGAGATCTGTGTTTTGCTAGTGCAGAAATCAGACCCCCTTTTACATCAGTGTCTTCAGTCCCCCTTTCACATCACATTACAGACCCCCTTTTACATCAGTGTCCTCAGTCCCCCCTTTACATCACAGACCCCCTTTTGCATCAGTGTCTTCAGTCCCTCCTTCACATCATATCCCCCCTTTTACATCAGTGTCCTCAGTCCCCCCACAGACTGACCCCCCCATCACAGACCCCCCATCACAAACTGGTCTTGACCTATTACAGACCCCCATCACAAACTGACCCCCCAAATCACAAACCCCATCACAGACTGACCCCCTAATCACAGACTGACCCCCCATTACAAACTGGTCCTGACCCATCACAGACCCCCATCACAGACTGACCCCCAATCACAGACTGACCCCCCCCTTTACAGACCCCCACCACAAACTGGTCCTGACTCCCCCATCGCAGACTGAGCCCTCATCACAGTCCTCTCTTGATATCAAACCCTTGTCCTTTACAGCACAGCACCCCCCCTCCCCACAGAACCCTACCTTATTTACACAAGACATGAAGGGTGGCCACTCTAGACAACGAGCAGGACTTTTCATGTTAAAGATAAGTGATTTTTTTGCTGGGACCGCCCCGCTGCCTAGCAACCAATCACCCATTTCTTAACTTAAAAAGTTCCGCCCTTTGTCCAGAGCGGCCGCGCATGTTTTGTGTGAATAAGACAGGCAGTGTGGGGAGAGGGCAGTGCAGTGATATTAGAGAAGGCATGGACCTGCCGCGCTTGTCATGCTGTGTATATAGTGGTATCGTCATCAGCAGACAGGCAGGCGGGTGAGTCGTGATAGGGAGAGGACGCACAGGAAACTACTTGGCGAGGCTGTGGTCCGGGCATAATGGCCACTGGGGCCGGAACTGGACAGCGGTCTGCCATTTAGTGACGCCTGGTATAAGCCATCGGGAGTATCTTGCTTTTTGTTATATTTTCACCTGGTAACCTTGCAAATAAGAAACTACCTGTTCCTGGGTGGCTATGTAGCCCTTGTTTACATTCTGAGATTTTGTGGTTGGTCACAGCGATCAAATGGTAATGAGCCACTCTCATTGACTCTGTACTTTTGCCTGTGATCTGCGGTATACGATCAAAGGAATGTGATATGCATAATCACAGGAATGTGCACGCATAGGTACACACAAAAGTGCAGTTCCTGGAGGATTTATTCATACCTCCTTCTGAAACAATAGGGGAGCAGACCTGCCAAATAAATATAGTGGCCAGCCAGCAAGTGGTTAAAATATAACTTTAGCATTGTGGTAATTAGACCACATCAGGCAGCTATTGCTGACAGTCTGTGCAAACAAAAATGGCTGAAGTGCTTATTGGGTCATCTTCAGCATGTGCTTCAACCTAGACACCCAATAATTAATGAATATGATCACGAAAACAGTATTCATCCAAAAAAATGCACCCTCACACTAGGTTATTAAAATGCAGTTTCTTAGTCACAAATTCACCCTGCTTTGCTGAAGGCCCACTCCAAAATGAACATGCAGTAGGGCAGGCTAATAAATTAAGTGCATTGTGGACCCCTTCAGCCCGTGTTCCATCCAACCCTCACTTAGGTTATTAAAATGCAGCTTCTTAGTCACAAATTCACCTACTTCCCTGAAGGCCTGCCCGAACATCACAGGTGCAGCAGGGCAAGTTAGTATCTGAAGTGTATTTTTGGCCACCATCAGCGAAGTGCTCTGGACACCCAATAGTTTGTGAATTTATTGGCTAAAACAGTGAGCACTCGAAAACATTTTCAACTCATGTTATTTAAATAAAGCTTTTCAGTCACAAATTTTACCTGCAACAGCGAAGGACCCCTTTGACATAACAAATGCAGCAGGGCTGGCTAGTACAGTGCACATTGAGCCATCTGCAGCCAGTGGTTCAATGTTGACACCCAATACAGAAGTTCACAAATGGTACATAAAAATGATTACCTGTAAGCATTTTATTTACAGCCTTGCTGTCCCTGACTATAAAGATATCTCATACCATTTTTTAATAATATTTATTGTATTTTTCACCATAGTACAATATACAATATTAGGGATTGCCAAGGATGATGCTGTAACATATCAGAGATCCAAACATCCAAGTATCATACCCTTTTAATCACTTGAAGCCCAGCATGTTAAACCCCCTTCCTGTCAAGACCACTTTTCAGTTTTCAGTGCTGTCACACTTTGAATGACAATTACTTGGTCTTGCAACACTGTACCCAAATGAATTTTATCTAATTTTTTTGAAAGATATAGCTTTCTTTTTCATGGTATTTAATCACCACTGGGTTTTTTACTATTTGCTATATAAAGGAAAAAAATGTTGAACTTTTTTTTAGTTTCTACATACAACTATGCAAACAAATAATTCATAAAATTGGGCCAAAATATTTTCTGCTACAAAAAAATCAGTATATACTATTCAGTCTGTTCAATAGTTGTAGAGTTTACAAACTATTGTATGTATGTATGTATTTATGTATGTATCCCAGGGAAATGATCCCGTTTTGGAAAGTAGACATTCCAAGGTATTTAGGAAAATGCATGGCGAGTTTTTTTAAGTTGTAATGTTGTGCAATGAAAATAAAAATGTATTTCTTTAAACAAAGATACCAATTAATAAGACATTTCTAACACACAGCATAGGCATGCTTATAATTACACCCCAAAACACATCCTGCTACTGTACACCTTCCGAGTATTGTGATACCACATTTGTGAGACTTTTTCACAGCCTTATCACATAGAGAAGCCCAAAATTCAAGGAACACCTTCAGGCTTTCTAAGGGCATAAGTGATTTATTTAATGTCCTGATTACCTTTCACACTTTTTTAAGGGCTTGAAGTGCCAGGACAGTAGAATTACCCACAAAATGACTACAGTACCCACAAAATGGCCATGTCAGGAATTATACCCCCTACTACTTTCAAGTGAATGGGGATGCTTGTGCAGGGTCCAAGAAGTTAAAGCAGGCAGTGAACAGGCAATACAATGCCTCTTTACCACCTGTCAAATGCTCTCTGAAGAGCGATCCAAAAACAGAATTAGGATGTGAATGAGGCATATTGGTGGCACTGTGACTGGCTGCACCGATCTGGTGACATGTACCACTGTGGCAGTGATCAGAGACAATGGCTGCCTGCACTAACATACAGTGATATCAGAGCAGTCATCCTTTGTATTTGATCCCCGCCATAACAGTAAAATGTCACCATAGCAACACTGCACTTACTGATAGCACATAAAAATATATATTTATACTGTATACATATTTTGTTTACTGTCACCACAGTAGTACAGTGTCACTATGTTGACACTGTACTGCTCTGGAGGGTGTGATCATTTGATTTTTTGTTTTTTTTTTACATGCTAAGTGTTCATTACAGTGCCATGCAGGGTTTATTTAAAAGTGTGATCACTGTGATTGATCATAGCAATCACATGATACGGGTTAAATTTCACGAGCAGCGTATGCAAGAAACTGTATATATACGCCCCCCGCATCCAGGAAGCTCCAGTTTGGCCGTTTATGTACAATGGCCAGAAGAGAAGTAATTCAAAAATAAAAACGTATAATTGAAAACATGTAAATGATGTTCAAAATAAATAACGAAACAAAAGTTCTGTTGGCGGGTGGGAAAATGAGTGGACCGGGACCAGTGTATGACTTTTAGCAGCATTATCAAAGTTTATGTTTCTTCCATTTCTGTCTTGTTTTAGAGACCTTTGGCCTTTCAATTCTTAAATATAAAGCCCTAATATGGTTCTCCTTGTGCTTTAAAAATGGCCTTTAGAGATATTCCTCACTCTATTCTTACCTACAAGTTGGGAATTCCTTGTATCCAACACCACAGCCCAAGGTCAGTGTCTGAGTTGAAGCCTTATCCTGCAAAGAACACATTTTTCGATTTTTGCATAGGGACAAGGAGGTGTTTAGGCCTAGAATTTTATTTGTAGCTCCCAGGTTGCATTGCCTTCCCTGCTCAATTTTTTCATAGACAGGGTGGCCTTACATTAAGAAATATTTAACTCGTTTTTTAAATCAGTCTCTAAATGTAGTTAAAAATAATTTGCCTCAAAACCTGTGCCTTCACTTTAGGCTTTGCAGAGCCTGGTTTTTAATAAAGGATTGATTTTAATGGCAGTTATGTCAAAGGCGGGGAGGGGGGTGGAGATGCTTGGCAGCATTGAACTGTACTGCCTAAGTATACGATACCATGTAGCACATAAAGGGCAGTTTTGTCTGGGGTAACAACATGTCTCCAAACAAAGCTCCCTTATGGGAGGGTGGCCAGCCTATGCCCTTAGGTTTTTCCCTTGTAGATATACCTACAGTGTGGTGGATACAAACACCATTAGGAGATGTGACATGTCTTTTACTGCTTGCTCAGAGTAGGTAATTTTGGGCCCACTGTTTAATGGTGTCAGCAGATCCCCAAAAAACCCTTTACCCTTAAAATGAAGAGGGTTGAAACATCCACTTTTAAGCCTCTCCAAAAAATGTGCTTCTTCTGATTGCCAGAAACCCAACACAGGGAGGAGATGTAGCACAAAACTTGGCAAAATAAAAACATGGCTGGGGAACCGATGGAGACATTTCAAGCTGGGTATGTAGAGCACTGCTGGCAGCACAGTGATGCTGGAAAACATACACAATCTAGCCCTTGTAGGTAAAGGTATAATTGGCATACAGCTCCGTGAGACACTATTTTACTAATATTGCTGAAGTTCACATTGTCGACTTATTTCATAATCAGCTTGTTGTCAGTTCACCTGATATTGTTTTCGGCTACAGCAGATATTAAAAGTATAGCAAGAGTTGCTAACAAATTAATAGATAAAAATACATAACAGTCTTAATAAAGCCTTAAAGCCTAAAAGTAAAAACAACTGAATAAAGTCACAGAACACAAGTGTTAATGTAAAAATATACACTTTATTATGCAGAATTTAGTGGTGACAGATAAGTACAATACATCACAAACAATTGCCAGAAAGCTCAACAGATTGATAGCAACCTAAAATGATAAATGTCAGAAGCACTTGTAATATTCACTTGTAATTATCATCTATCAAAACCTGGTTTGCACTCAAGAACTGTCATCAAATGTATACTTTTTTTTTTTTTTTTTTGTGCTATACTTTGATGAAAATTCCCTGATTATTTAAATTTTTGACGGTTTAATTAACTCCATAAACCACAATCAACGTACAGTGATATTTCAGGGAAATCAGGCAAAGAAATTGCGTACAAATCTTAGTTAGTTAGTGTTTAGGTCCTAAATGGCCAATAGTATTTTGTGCCTTTATCACTAGAGTAATTGCAGGTAGAAGGATTTCACCAACTTTTAACCACTTGCCGACCACCCCACGTTCATATACTGCAGGTATGCGGCTCTTCTGCACAAAATCACGTACAGGTATGTGATTTCACTCTTGCAGCACACATGCGACCAGCTCCCACTGTGACTGGACACATTGGGAGCCAATCAGCGGGTCCGGTCGATCCAATGTCCACCTGAAACAGCCAATCATTCCAGAGAGAGGCAGAACGGTGGTCTGCCTATGTAAATAAGGCAGATTCCTGTTCTGTGACAAGGGAAGACAGAGATCTTGTGTTTCTGCTAAGTAGGAACACGAATCTCTGTCTTCCCACAGTTAAAGCATCCCCCACAAAGTTAGAAAGCACTTCCTAGGGACACATTTAATCCTTTGATCACCCCTGATGTTGACCCCTTCCCTGCCAGTGTCATTAGTTCAGTTATGCCCTGTACACACGATCGGACATTCCAACAACAAAATCCATCGGATTTTTTCTGACGGATGTTGGCTCAAACTTGTCTTGCACACACACAGTCGCACAAAGTTGGTCGGAAATTCCGAACGTCAAGAACATTGTGACGTACAACACATTCGACGAGCCGAGAAAAATTAAGTTCAATAGCCAGTGCTGCTTTTCTGCTTGATTCTGAGCATGCGTGGCACTTTGTGCGTCGGAATTGTCTACACACGATCAGAATTTATGCGAACAGATTTTGTTGTCGGAAAATTTTAGATCCAGCTCTCAAACTTTGTGTGTCGAAAATTGCGATGGAAAAAGTCCGATGGAGCCCACACACGGTTGGATTTTCCGACAACAAGCTCCGATCGCACATTTTCCGTCGGAAAGTCACAGTGCATATTTTGTTAGCACTAATCACTGTATTAGTGTCACTGATCACCAAAAAAGCGTCAAAAGGGTCACTTAGTGTCCCATATGTCCGCCACAATCCCGCTATAAGTTGCTGATCGCCTCCATTACCAGTAAAAATAAATAAATAAAAATCCCATTAAAATATCCCATAGTTTGTAGACGTTATAACTTTTGCGCAAACCAATCAATCTAAATTGATGAAGAAATTTAAATTTCTTTTTTTGTCTTTTTTTTTTTTTTTTTATTGGATGTGTGTTATAGCAGAAAGTAAAAGATATTTTTTTTTTTTTTTTTTTTTTTTTTCAAAATTGGCAGTATTTTTTTATAGCACAAAAAATAAAAACTGCAGAGGTGATCAAATGCCACCAAAAGAAAGCTCTATTTGTGGGGGGAAAAAAAGGAAATTCATTTTATTTGTGCACAGTGTCGCACAACTGCGAAATTGTCAGTTAAAATAACGCAGTGTCGTATCTCAAAAAGTGGCCTGATCATTAAGTGGGGTAAACCTTCCAGAGCTAAAGTGGTTAATTTAGTTATACATTGTTTTCTCTCAGACTGATAAAATGAGTTTATGCATACCACAAACCTGAGAGCAGCCCTAGATTTTATGAGACTGTCTTGGAAATTCAAGAAAATGCTGGCGTCCCACAAATCCAGAGTGTGTCCTGCTGATGGCTAGCTGCTGCAACCCCTATTCCTGCACTGAACCTCGGCTCCTTTGCTTCTCTGTCAGATGGAGAGAGCCCTCCACTCCACTGTGTCATGAGGATTCATGACAAGCTGCTGGCCTCTTTACTGTGACTGATAATCTCTCTGCTTCTAGGTTGCCTGTTTCAGTAGCAGAACCCCATCAGGGCACCAGCCCCATCTGCCCAGGGCAGGGATTAAAGGCCAAAAGGCCGCCCTGCCAAAATCAGGTAAGGGAAAAAGGGGCAGCTGCTGCAGAAAGTCTTGAGAGGGTCAACTGTCACAAAACCCATTGAGGGGGCCAACTGCTGCAACATTTCTCGGTGGCCAGCAAACCGCTGAATGTTTTGATGGCCAGCTGAGGGTCATTAAATGATTGGCAATGATTTTGCTTTTCTGTATCTAAAGTTTTGGCTTCTGCACTAATTTGGAGAAAGTGGCACTATTGCCTGTGCAATTGTAGTGCTGCACAAACCAGCCAACAGAGGGTTAGATGTGAGGTCTGCAGCAGCAGTGTGAGACACCACACATGGTCCGCAATTGTGCACAGCATGCATAGTTATTGTATATGTACAGTATATTGTTTGCAAACCTCCTAATAGTCCTGAATTGTGCTGGACTGTACTAGGATTTTAACAAAATCCCTGGGTTCTGCAGATGCAGGTTGTGTTTTACTGTCATCCAAGTGCTGGAACACTCAATCCTACACCCAGTTTCAACTCCTTTGCTTCTCTATCAGGCGGAGTGATCGCCTATGTGTTTTGGTTCTATTTTAAAACAATTTTACTTTCAAAATGTAAGGCAAAGAGGGGGGAAGCCCCCCTTCCTCATGGGATTTGAGGAAGCGGCAGTTGTTTAAATCTATCCCAAAAGTTTTGAAATTGGGTTAATTTAATTTGTCAAAAAAGTCAGCCAATTAAAATAAATAAAATTTATTAAAAGTGAAATAAAATAATAAAAGTTAGGGTAGGATAGGTCAGTTATGTTAAGTATTCCCCACCAATAAACACACTAGAGCAGCAGGGTACCTCTATAAATAAGAGCTACTAATAACGGACAGTTGACAGTTGCCACAAAGGAATTGAAGAGGACAGCTCCCCACCCCCCACTCCCTTTGTCACAGCTTTTTATGGGGTGCAACCTTTTCTTTTATGGGGTACATTGGTTCTGCTTATTAAGAAAATAAAATATCATTAATCACTGTATTTTTAAGTCATGTTATATAAGGTATTTTAATATGGATTTAGCATATATTTATAGGTTTAACATTTGAAATTATTATATTATTATTATACTAATAAAACAGCCGCAGCCTATATATTTATCCAATAAAATGTTATTTCAAATTAAATTGCTTGCCTGGATTAATTTTTATTTTAAATGCCTGCCGCCTTCTATCCCATTCATTTATCCTTTAATATTTTTGTCGGTGGATACCCAGAAAGCGCATCCACCAGCTTTGTGGCAAATGCAATGTGCACACCATAAATATATCTTGATTAAAATTTTAATCCAACCAGACATCTAATCTGTGAGAGCTGTTTAACCTGCCAAAAGATTTGTATTATTGTCCATCCAGTCCTGAAATGTAAACATCTCTACCACACAGTACAACCCTCTCTAACAGAGCAAGAGACCCGATTTTGCCCTGCTGCGGTAATAAAACACCTATTCTGGCAATACATGGTTCCATTTTTTAATTCAGCCAGCGGGCTGAAAGAAAAAAACTGAACGGATTACCCCATCCACACAGCCAGCTTTACAGGTCTTGTCCCTCTTCCAGTCTGTTATTGGGCAATGAAAGCTAAATCATCTTTCTGTCACTCTCTTCTGTCCTTCTATCAGCATGTTCCTTGTTAGTACATGAGCACTTAACCGCTGAGAGCTGAAATGTAAACAAAAGAATGCCGGCAATAGAAAATTCTGAAAAAAACTGTGTGGGGTACCCCCCAATCCATACCAGGCCCTTTGGGTCTAATCTAATGATTGGTGAGCTGCAATACATTACATTGTTGGTTTTGGGTTTAGCATCACTTTGATGCATGTCTTTTATATCTACCTGGAGTTTAGGTTTGGAAAACCCCCTTTCCTGGTTCATTGTTTTTGTGTTTATATATTTAGCTGTGTATTCTTACAACAACATAAATTGACTGGTTACAATCAAAAAATGCATGGATTAACCACTCCCTGCAGGCCAGGCAACGTATCTGTACATCGTTCAGCACGTGCACAGTGGCACACCCGTGCAGCACGCCATTTCCAGGACTGTTGGATTGCAGATTTCTTTGAGTGGCTGGGATGTCAGGTGATCGCATGATTTCAGTGTCAACAGAACTGTTATGAATGGGTTTAATTCATAACAGTTGTACTTAGTATTGTGATTAGCCCACAACTATCACATGGTACCCGGACCAATCACAGCACCCTGTACGATGAGATTAGCTGTAGACAATCGCAGATCACTAGTAATCACAGCTGTTATGAATAAAACCCATTCATGACAGTTCGAAACATTGTTATTTCAGTGATAATCACTGTAACAACAATCAAAGTGAAAAAAAAAGAAAAATCCTTGATCACTCCTCCAATGTAGTATTATGGTGATACTAAACTTCTCTGATGGAAAAAAAAAAAAGTAAAAAAAATGAAAAAAAGTTAAGATTTTTTTAACCCTTTCATGACTAAACCTATTTTTGAAATTTGGTATTTACAAGTTAAAATCCGTATTTTTTGCTAGAAAATTACTTAGAGTTCTCAAACATTATATATATTTTTTTAGCAGAGAATCTAGAGAATAAAATGGAGATTGTTGCAATAGTTTATATCACACGGTATTTGTGCAGCGGTGTTTTAAACGCAAATTTTTGGAAAAGGGACACTTTCATGAATTTTAAAAAATCCAAACCGTAAAGTTACCCCAATTTTTTTGTATAATGTGAAAGATGATGTTATGCCAAGTAAATAGATACCAAACATGTCACCCTTTATAATTGCACGCACTCGTGGAATAGCGACAAACTACGGTACCTATGAATTTCCATAGGCGACGCTTGAAATTTTTTTTACGGTTACCAGGTTTGAGTTACAGAGGAGGTCTAGGGCTAGAATTATTGCTCTGGCTCTGACGATTGCGGCGATACCTCACATGTGTGATTTGAACACCGTTTACATATGCGGGCGCGACTTCCGTATGCGTTTTCTTCGCTGCGCGAGCTCGCGGGGACGGGGGCGCTTTAAACATTTTTTTTTTTTTAATTTATTTTTTTTTTTTTTTTACTTTATAAATTGTGTTTAAAAATTTTTTTTTTTTTTTTTTTACTTTTATTGCTGTCACAAGGAATGTAAACATCCCTTGTGACAGTAATAGGTGGTGACAGGTACTCTTTATGGAGGGATCGGGGGTCTAAAAGACCCCCGATCCCTCCTCTGCACTTCAAAGTATTCAGATCGCCGAAAACGGCGATTCTGAATACTGTATATTTTTTTAAAACCGGCGCCATTGGCATCCGAGTAAACGGGAAGTGACGTCATGACGTCGCTTCCGCGTTTACAACGAGAAGGCTGGAACGAAGCCGCCCACAGCTTCGTTCCAGCCTGCCCCCAGCTGCCGAAGGCAGCCGATTGGACACCAGGCCTCCCGTGCGGCGGGAGGCGGCGGGAGGGGGGGATGTCTTCCCGCTCCTCCGGTATAACAGCAGAGCGGCTTTTATTTTTTTTTATTTCATATTTTTTTTTTTTTTTACACTTTTTTTGTAACTAACTTTTATAACGGTAACCGGTTCCAGGTTCGGGTCTCTCAAAATGCGATGGCATCTTGGGAGACCCTGTGAAAGTGTGCCTAGTCTGTGCAATGCTGTACCCTACGCTAATACTCAACTAGTGAATGGTAGCGTTCAAAACATTCACCAATGCAAGACCAGGATTGTCAGGACAGGAGGGACAATAATAGTGGGTGTCATGCCTATATCCGCGCTCTTACTGCAGACACAACATCTTTTTTGGGGGTTCGTTGGGTAGGGGTACTCGGGAGGACATAAAAATGCCTCTCATGCAGCCGACTGCATTTGGTTGGGGATGTGAATGGGGGAAGTACGGGCGCTGCAGAAGCGGTGGGTTCCCAATTAGGATTGGCGAATGCAGCAGGAAGGGCATTATGGGCACGATGGGCCTGTGTTTGTCTTTTTGGTGGCAGCGGGACACTACTTGTGCTTGCCACCTCACCAGCTTCAACTGCACTTATGGGACTCGCCACGTCACCACGTGTTACTGCAGTGCTGGTTTGACTACGACCGGGGTGTACTAGGCCGCTGGCGCTTGCCAGTTCACCAAAACGCTACCAAAAAACGTTAGCGATCGCAGGGATCAGGCCTGACTCTGCGAACGCTGCAGTTATGCGTTTAGTGTTTTGTAAGTGTCAGTGATCGATCGATACTGCACTTGGGTAGGCTGTGCCGGGCCGGGCGGAGGGGCAAAACGCAGGTGCTAGCAGGTATCTGGGCTGATCCCGCTAACACTGCGTTTTTGGGAACCCTAAACTGCTGGTGACGCTAGTATAGATCTGATCGGATCAGATATTGATGCGATCAGATACTATACCACTAAGGGAGGTGTACGGTGCGTGCGTGGGTGTTAGCGGTACTGGCGCTAATCTGACGCTGCCTGGGGCTGGTGCTTGCCAGTTCACCAAAACGCTACAAAAAAAACTGTTAGCGATTGCAGGGATCAGGCCTGACTCTGCGAACGCTGCAGTTATGCGTTTAGTGTTTTGTAAGTGTCAGTGATCGATCGATACTGCACTTGGGTGGGCTGGGCTGGGCCGGGCGGAGGGGCAAAACGCAGGTGCTAGCAGGTATCTGGGCTGATTCCGCTAACACTGCGTTTTTGGGAACCCTAAACTGCTGGGGACGCTAGTATAGATCTGATCGGATCAGATATTGATCCGTTCAGATACTATACCACTAAGGGAGGCGTATGCTGCGTGCGTGGGTGTTAGCGGTACTGGCGCTAACCTGACGCCTGGGGCTGGTGCTTGCCAGTTCACCAAAATGCTACCAAAAAAACTGTTAGCGATCGCAGGGATCAGGCCTGACTCTGCGAACGCTGCAGTTATGCGTTTAGTGTTTTGTAAGTGACAGTGATCGATCGATACTGCACTTGGGTGGGCTGGGCGGAGGCACAAAACGCAGGTGCTAGCAGGTATCTGGGCTGATCCCGCTAACACTGCGTTTTTGGGAACCCTAAACTGCTGGGGACGCTAGTATAGATCTGATCGCATCAGATATTGATCCGATCAGATACTATACCACTAAGGGAGGCGTATGCTGCATGCGTGGGTGTTAGCGGTACTGGCGCTAATCTGACGCTGCCTGGGGCGACGCATATCACCGCCGGGCGATCAGGGGGCTAAACCTTTATTCGGTAATAAACGGCGGGTGCCCTGACACTATAAAAAATAAACGAACTAACCAGCGTCATCCGTAACGGTTATACGGTGATCAGTGGTGAAAGGGTTAACTAGGGGGCAATCAAGGGGTTAAAACATTTATTAGGTAGTATATGGGGGTCCCTGACGCTATAAAACGCTGACGGCGAACCTAAATATTTACCTCACTAACTAGCGTCACCAGCGACACTAATACAGCGATCAGAAAAATGATCGCTTAGTGACACTGGTGACAGGGGGTGATCAAGGGGTTAAAACTTTATTAGGGGGGGTTAGGGGGGTACCCTAGACCTAAAGGGGGGTAATACTCACTGTCCCAACACTGTAACTGTCACAAACTGACACTATGCAGTAATCAGAAAAAAAAAAAAAAAAAAAAAAAAAAAAAAAAACTGCTGGTGTCAGTTTGTGACAGGGGGGGGGGGGGTGATTGGGGGGGGATCGGGGGGCGATCGGGGGGGGGATCGGGGTGTTTTGTGTGCCTGGCATGTTCTACTGTGTGTGTGTGTGTTGTGCACTCACATAGATGTCTTCTCTCCTCGGGCCGGAACGGAAAATACCGACCCGAGGGGAGATGACATCACTTCCTTTGCTGCTGTTTAGCATACAGCAGCAAAGGAGTGTTCTCATTGGCCGGCGGCGATCGCGAGGGGGGTACCACGAACGGATGGTCTCCCCCTCATCACGGATCGCCGCTGGACAAAAGACGACCGCCTCGGGCACCGGGGGGGGGTCCGATCGGACCCCCCACCCGCGGAAGGCAAATCACGTACATGTACGTGATTTTGCCTGTCCGTGCCACTTTGCCGACGTACATCGGCGTGAGGCGGTCGTCAAGTGGTTAAAGCGGAGTTCCACCCTAAAGTGGAACGTTCGCTCATCGGATTCCCCCCCCCCTCCGGTGCCTCAATTGACACCTTTCAGGGGGGAGGGGGGTGCAGATACCTGTATAATACAGGTATCTGCACCCACTTCCGGGAATAGCTAGCTGCAAATGCCCGCCCCCCCCCCCCCCATTGTGTTGTGGGAAACACACAGTTCCCACAACACAACGGGGACCAGTGTAGACGCGCAGCGTGACTCGCGCATGCGCAGTAGGGAACCGGGCAGTGAA
This sequence comes from Aquarana catesbeiana, assembly GCF_042186555.1. NCBI lineage: Eukaryota > Metazoa > Chordata > Amphibia > Anura > Ranidae > Aquarana > Aquarana catesbeiana. The sequence continues at coordinate 404,414,983 of NC_133327.1, read as the reverse complement.
GCCGCAACGCTTCACTTCCTGATTCCCGGACCGAGGATGGCACTGGGGGCAGCCGAGAGACGATCGATCGGCTTCAGGCTGCCGACATCGCTGGACCCTGGGACAGGTAAGTGTCCATTTATTAAAAGTCAGCAGCTGCAGTATTTGTAGCTGCTGGCTTTTAATACTTTTTGTTTAAGGTGGAGCTCCTCTTTAAATTGTCTACTTTCCAAAAAGGGGACATTTGGGGGTTATTTCTACTGTCCTGGCATTTTAAGGGCCTAAAAAATTAGATAGGCCGTCAGTAAACCAGGATTGATTGTCAGATCTCCTGTGTTCAGGTGACAAATGCAAATGGGGTCTGGAGCTCTAGGATATACAGGAGAGTAGGTACTCAGTAGTACCTACACGGATGACACTGGGAGCTAGAGCATGAGATTTCTCAGGGCACGGAGTCTAAGAGCCAGCTGGTGTTCACTGGTGGTGAGGATGGATTTAGCTGCAGTCTGGCTCCAGGTCGCGACCCCTAGGGCCTCCCAACTCCCGCTCACAGTAGACTACAGGGAGGTAGAGTGGAAGCAGCAGAGAGCGACAACAAAGGATAGTCAGGAGACAAGCAGGTAAGGATAGTCAGGAGATCGGGTTAACAAGCAGGTAAGGATAGTCAAGACCAAGCCAAGATCGGTAACTGGAATCAGCCATAGACGACACAGCACGTCGCACACGAAAGCTAAACACACAATATTGATCAGCAGAGATGGCTTGCAGTGCACAGGTTAATATAGAGTTCCCTGATAGGGGCTGGGTGGAGCCATGCTTTGAGGAGAGATTACTTAACCACTTGAGCCCCGGACCATTATGCTGCCTAAGGACCAGAGGTCTTTTTCCAATTTGGCACTGCGTCGCTTTAACTGCTAATTGCGCGGTCATGCAATGCTGTACCCAAACGAAATTTGCGTCCTTTTCTTCCCACAAATAGAGCTTTCTTTTGATGGTATTTGATCACCTCTGCGGTTTTTATTTTTTGCGCTATAAACGGAAAAAGACCGAAAATTTTGAAAAAAAATGATATTTTCTACTTTTTGTTATAAAAAAAATCCAATAAACTAAATTTTAGTCATACATTTAGGCCAAAATGTATTCGGCCACATGTCTTTGGTAAAAAAAATGTCAATAAGCATATATTTATTGGTTTGCGCAAAAGTTATAGCGTCTACAAACTAGGGTACATTTTCTGTAATTTACACAGCTTTTAGTTTATGACTGCCTATGTCATTTCTTGAGGTGCTAAAATGTCAGGGCAGTACAAACCCCCCCCCAAATGACCCCATTTTGGAAAGTAGACACCCCAAGGAAATTGCTGAGAGGCATGTTGAACCCATTGAATATTTATTTTTTTTGTCCCAAGTGATTGAATAATGACAAAAAAAAAAAAAATATTTACAAAAAGTTGTCACTAAATGATATATTGCTCACACAGGCCATGGGCCTATGTGGAATTGCACCCCAAAATACATTCAGCTGCTTCTCCTGAGTATGGGGAAACCACATGTGTGGGACTTTTTGGGAGCTTAGCCGCGTACGGGGCCTCGAAAACCAAGCACCGCCTTCAGGATTTCTAAGGGTGTAAATTTTTGATTTCACTCTTCACTGCCTATCACAGTTTCGGAGGCCATGGAATGCCCAGGTGGCACAAAACCCCCCCAAATGACCCCATTTTGGAAAGTAGACACCCCAAGCTATTTACTGAGAGGCATATTGAGTCCATGGAATATTTTATATTTTGACACAAGTTGCGGGAAAGTGACACTTTGTTTTTTTTTTTGCACAAAGTTGTCACTAAATGATATATTGCTCACACAGGGCATGGGCATATGTGGAATTGCACCCCAAAATACATTTAGCTGCTTCTCCTGAGTATGGGGATACCACATGTGTGGGACTTTTTGGGAGCCTAGCCGCGTACGGGGCCCCGAAAACCAAGCACCGCCTTCAGGATTTCTAAGGGTGAAAATTTTTGATTTCACTCTTCACTGCCTATCACAGTTTCGGAGGCCATGGAATGCCCAGGTGGCACAAACCCCCCCCCAAATGACCCCATTTTGGAAAGTAGACACCCCAAGCTATTTGCTGAGAGGCATATTGAGTCCATGGAATATTTTATATTTTGACACAAGTTGCGGGAAAGTGACACTTTTTTTTTTTTTTTTGCACAAAGTTGTCACTAAATGATATATTGCTCACACAGGGCATGGGCATATGTGGAATTGCACCCCAAAATACATTTAGCTGCTTCTCCTGAGTATGGGGATACCACATGTGTGGGACTTTTTGGGAGCCTAGCCGCGTACGGGGCCCCGAAAACCAAGCACCGCCTTCAGGATTTCTAAGGGTGAAAATTTTTGATTTCACTCTTCACTGCCTATCACAGTTTCGGAGGCCATGGAATGCCCAGGTGGCACAAACCCCCCCCCAAATGACCCCATTTTGGAAAGTAGACACCCCAAGCTATTTGCTGAGAGGCATGATAGCCTTGGGTGTCTACTTTCCAAAATGGGGTCATTTGGGGGGGTTTTGTGCCACCTGGGCTTTCCATGGCCTCCGAAACTGTGATAGGCAGTGAAGAGTGAAATCAAAAATTCACGCCCTTAGAAAGCCTGAAGGCGGTGCTTGGTTTTCGGGGTCCCGTACGCGGCTAGGCTCCCAAAAAGTCTCACACATGTGGTATCCCCGTACTCAGGAGAAGCAGCAGAATGTATTTTGGGGAGTAATTTCACATATTCCCATGGCATGTTTGAGCAATATATCATTTAGTGACAACTTTGTGCAAGAAAAAAAAAAAAAAATTTGTCTCTTTCCCGCAACTTGTGTCGCAATATAAAATATTCCATGGACTCGACATGCCTCTCAGCAAATAGCTTGGGGTGTCTACTTTCCAAAATGGGGTCATTTGGGGGGGTTTTGAACTGTCCTGGCATTTTATGCACAACATTTAGAAGCTTATGTCACACATCACCAACTCTTCTAACCACTTGAAGACAAAGCCCTTTCTGACACTCATTGTTTACATGAAAAAGTTATTTTCTTTTGCAAGAAAATTACTTTGAACCCCCAAACATTATATATTTTTTTAAAGCAAATGCCCTACAGATTAAAATGGTGGGTGTTTCATTTTTTTTTTTCACACAGTATTTGCGCAGCGATTTTTCAAACGCATTTTTTGGGGAAAAAACACACTTTTTTAAATTTTAATGCACTAAAACACACTATATTGCCCAAATGTTTGATGAAATAAAAAAGATGATCTTAGGCCGAGTACATGGATACCAAACATGACATGCTTTAAAATTGCGCACAAACGTGCAGTGGCAACAAAATAAATGCATTTTTAAAAGCCTTTAAAAGCCTTTACAGATTACCACTTTAGATTTACAGAGGAGGTCTACTGCAAAAATTACTGCCCTCGATCTGACCTTCGCGGCGATACCTCACATGCATGGTGCAATTGCTGTTTACGTTTGACGACAGACCGCCGTTTGCGTTCGCCTTAGCGCGAGAGCAGGGGGCGACAGGGGTGCTTTTTTTTTTTTCTTTATTATTTTTTTGCTTTTTTATCTTATTTTTAAACTGTTCCTTTCATTTTTTTTTTTTTTTAATCATTTTTATTGTTATCTCGGGGAATGTAAATATCCCCTATGATAGCAATAGGTAGTGACAGGTACTCTTTTTGAAAAAATTGGGGTCTATTAGACCCTAGATCTCTCCTCTGCCCTCAAAGCATCTGATGACACCAAGATCGGTGTGATAAAATGCTTCCCCAATTTCCCAATGGCGCTATTTACATCCGGCGAAATCTAAGTCATAAAATGCTCGTAGCTTCCGGTTTCTTAGGCCATAGAGATGTTTGGAGCCTCTCTGGTCTCTGATCAGCTCTATGGTCAGCTGGCTGAATCACCGGCTGCATTCTCAGGTTCCCTGTTGAGACAGGAGAGCCAGAGAAAAACACGGAAGACGGTGGGGGGGGGGGCATTCCCTCCCACGGCTTGTAAAAGCAGTCTAGAGGCTAATTAGCCACTGGGATTGCTTTTACATGAAAGCCGACCGCTGGCTGAAAAGAATGATACCAAGATGATACCTAAACCTGCAGGCATCATTCTAGTATAACCATTCAAAGTCGTGAATGGTGTACCTGAAGACAAATAAATGGTTAACAATAAAGCACAGTAAACGGTAAAGTATAAAAAATTGCATACCTGAAAAGCAAACATGATAAAACATAATAACAATAAAACATTGCAGAATAGAATACAGTAAAAAAGAGCAGAACAAGAGAGAGAGAGAATAGAGAGAGAAAACAATAAAACGACAACTATTTTTTTTTATATATATTTTTTTTTTTACACTTTTTTTGTAACTAACTTTTATAACGGTAACCGGTTCCAGGTTCGGGTCTCTCAAAATGCGATGGCATCTTGGGAGACCCTGTGAAAGTGTGCCTAGTCTGTGCAATGCTGTACCCTACGCTAATACTCAACTAGTGTATGATAGCGTTCAAAACATTCACCAATGCAAAGACCAGGATTGTCAGGACAGGAGGGACAATAATAGCGGGTGTCACGCCTATATTCGCGCTTGCTGCAGACACGACATATTTTTTGGGGGTTCGTTGGGTAGGGGTACTCGGGAGGACATAAAGAAAATGCCTCTCATGCAGCCGACTGCATTTGGTTGGGGATGTGAATGGGGGAAGTACGGGCACTGCAGAAGCGGTGGGTTCCCAATTAGGATTGGCGAATGCAGCAGGAAGGGCACTATGGGCACGACGGGCCTGTGTTTGTCTTCTTGGTGGCAGCGGGACACTACTTGTGCTTGCCACCTCACCAGGTTGAACTGCACTTATGGGACTCGCCACGTCACCAAGTGTTACTGCAGTGCTGGTTTGACTACGACCGGGGTGTACTAGGCCGCTGGCGCTTGCCAGTTCAATAAAAAGCTACCAAAAAAACTGTTAGCGATCGCAGGGATCAGGCCTGACTCTGCGAACGCTGCAGTTATGCGTTAAGTGTTTTGTAAGTGACAGTGATCGATCGATACTGCACTTGGGTGGGTTGGGCCGGGCGGAGGGGCAAAATGCAGGTGCTAGCAGGTATCTGGGCTGATCCCGCTAACACTGCGTTTTTGGGAACCCTAAACTGCTGGGGACGCCAGTATAGATCTGTTCCGATCAGATATTGATCCGTTCAGATACTATACCACTAAGGGAGGTGTACGGTGCGTGCGTGGGTGTTAGCGGTACTGGCGCTAATCTGACGCTGCTTGGGGCTGGTGCTTGCCAGTTCACCAAAATACTACCAAAAAAACTGTTAGCGATCGCAGGGATCAGGCCTGACTCTGCGAACGCTGCAGTTATGCGTTTAGTGTTTTGTAAGTGTCAGTGATCGATCGATACTGCACTTGGGTGGGCTGGGCTGGGCCGGGCGGAGGGGCAAAACGCAGGTGCTAGCAGGTATCTGGGCTGATCCCGCTAACACTGCGTTTTTGGGAACCCTAAACTGCTGGGGACGCTAGTATAGATCTGATCGGATCAGATATTGATCCGATCAGATACTATACCACTAAGGGAGCTGTACGGTGCGTGCGTGGGTGTTAGCGCTACTGGTGCTAACCTGACGCTGCCTGGGGCTGGTGCTTGCCAGTTCACCAAAATGCTACCAAAAAAGCTGTTAGCGATCGCAGGGATCAGGCCTGACTCTGCGAACGCTGCAGTTATGCGTTTAGTGTTTTGTAAGTGACAGTGATCGATCGATACTGCACTTGGGCTGGGCCGGGCGGAGGGGCAAAACGCAGGTGCTAGCAGGTATCTGGGCTGATCCCGCTAACACTGTGTTTTTGGGAACCCTAAACTGCTGGGGACGCTAGTATAGATCTGATCGGATCAGATATTGATCCGATCAGATACTATACCACTAAGGGAGGCGTATGCTGCGTGCGTGGGTGTTAGCGGTACTGGCGCTAATCTGACGCTGCCTGGGGCGACGCATATCACCGTCGGGCGATCGGGGGGCTAAACCTTTATTCGGTAATAAACGGCGGGTGCCCTGACACTATAAAAAATAAACAAACTAACCAGCATCACCCGTAACAGTTATACGGTGATCAGTGGTGAAAGGGTTAACTAGGGGGCAATCAAGGGGTTAAAACATTTATTAGATAGTATATGGGGGTCCCTGACGCTATAAAACGCTGACGGCGAACCTAAATATTTACCTCACTAACTAGCGTCACCAGCGACACTAATACAGCGATCAGAAAAATGATCGCTTAGTGACACTGGTGACAGGGGGTGATCAAGGGGTTAAAACTTTATTAGGGGGGGTTAGGGGGGTATCCTAGACCTACAGGGGGGTAATACTAACTGTCCCAACACTGTAACTGTCACAAACTGACACCAATGCAGTAATCAGAAAAAAAAAAAAAAAACTGCTGGTATCAGTTTGTGACGGGGGGGGGGATTGGGGGGGGATCGGGGGGGGGATCGGGGTGTTTTGTGTGCCTGGCATGTTCTACTGTGTGTGTGTGTGTTGTGCACTCACATACCTGTCTTCTCTCCTCGGGCCGGAACGGAAATTACCGAGCCGAGGAGAGATGACATCATTTCCTTTGCTGCTGTTTAGCATACAGCAGCAAAGGAATGTTCTCATTGGCCGGCGGCGATCGCGAGGGGGGGGCCACGAACGGATGGCCGCCCCCTCATCTCTGATCGCCGTGGGACAAAAGACGACCGCCTCGGGCACCGGGGGGGGGTCCGATCGGACCCCCCACCCGCGGAAGGCAAATCACGTATATGTACGTGATTTTGCCTGTCCGTGCCACCTTGCCGACGTAAATCGGCGTGAGGCGGTCGTCAAGTGGTTAAGCAGCCAGGTGAGAGTGGCTGGCCTCTTAATCTAAACACATGGAGAGGTAAGCTGACAGAAAAACATTACTGCATAAACATGACATTGATCAATTTTTAAATAGATATCCCATAGTTTGTAGACTCTATAACTTTCACACAAACCAATTAATATACACTTATTGTTTTTTTTTTTTTACCAAATACATGTGGCATATCATTTGGCCTAAATTCATGAAGAGATTTTTTTTTTATTATTATTGGATATGTTTTAAAAAAGAAAGTAGAAATTATAGTTTTTTGGCTTTTTTTTAATTGTTGGTCTTTTTTCATTTATATAGCAAGAAATATAAAACCCAATGGTGATCAAATACCACCAAAAGAAAGCTCTATTTGTGTAAAAAGAAATATATAAATTGAATTTACGTACAGATGTTGCTAAATAGAAAAGAATGGTATGGTTATGAAGAAGGTAAAACCTTCCAGAGGTCAAGTGGTTAAAAAAAGCAATGTTAGTCCAGAACACAGAACAGTATGGAAACCTTTTTTAGCTCCAGCTTTGAATGTTTGCAGTAAAACTTGAGTCATCCTTGCCATGCAAAGAACAACATAAACGCTAACTTTAAGAAAGTTATTAAAACATTTACTTCGGCTGAAAGATTCTCTTAAAAGATGGTGGCAGCGTGCATACCAAGAGAAGATTAATGACTTCCAAAAAATGCTGTTGTTATTGTGTTGAAGATATATGTGTTACTGGAGCAGTGGCCAGTACAAAACAACATCTGATATAATTTGAAACAAAATACAATGTTTCTGAAAATACATTTATTGCTGTTCTTATAACTTAAGACATTGTTTTATAACAATGTATTTAATTAAGGCCACCCTAACACTGAAAGAACTACACATCTTGGATTTAGATTTAAAATGTGCACCTAAAAGACCCATTAATAAATATAATGTCTATATAGACACCCATAAATATATTAGGAAGATTCATCTAAAGAAGTATTAAATGAATAGCCCTCTGAATTCTGTCAATAGGGAAAATTATGCAAATGAAGGGATTAATAGCGGTTTGAGCAATAAATCTACCTTTAATCCCCTAATGACTAATAATCATTATGAGTAAGTTTTAGAAACTTGGTACTAAAGGATTTGGAATTCGTTAAATATAAAAAAGGCATCAACCAGTTACATATAAAGGAAGGGATACTACGTTTGGAAAGAAAGATATTACAATCAGACCTGCGGATAAGGGGGGGTGGTGGTAATATTAGATAAGGATTTTACCACCAACAAATGAAGGATATGCTGGCTGATTCACAGACATATAGAAAGTTATCAAAGACCCTACAGTGAAATACAAGGAGGAATTAAAATCATTGATAGAATTGGGATATAGAAGTAAGTTATTAACCACTTAAGCCCCGGACCATTTGGCGGGCCAAAGACCAGAGCACTTTTTGCGATTCGGCACTGCGTCGCTTTAACTGACAATTGCGTGGACGTGCGACGTGGCTGAGAAACAAAATTGATGTTCTTTTTTCCCCACAAATAGAGCTTTCTTTTGGTGGTATTTTATCACATCTGTGATTTTTATTTTTTGCACTATAAACAAAAAAAGAGTGACAATTTTGAAAAAAACGCATTATTTTTTACTTTTGCTATAATAAATATCCCCTAAAAATATGTAAAAAAACTTTTTTTTTCCTCAGTTTAGGCCGATAGATATTCTTCTAAATATTTTTGGTAAAAAAAAAAAAATCGCAATAAGGGTTTATTGGTTGGTTTGTGCAAAGGTTATAATGTCTACAAAATAGGGGATAGTTTTATGGCATTTTTATTAATATTTTTTTTTTTTTACTAGTAATGGCGGTGATCAGCGATTTTTATCATGACTGCGACATTATGGTGGACAGATCAGACACTTTTGGCGCTATTTTGGGACCATTCACATTTATTCAGCGATCAGTGCAATTAAAAATGCATTGATTACTGTGTAAATGTCACTGGCAGTGAAGGGGTTAACCACTAGGTGGTGCTGTAGGGGTTAAGTGTGTCCTAGGGAGTGATTCTAACTGTGGGGGGAGGGGCTATGTGTGACACGACACTAATCACCGCTCCCAATTACAGGGAGCTGTGGTCAGTGTCAGTGTCACTAGGCAGAACGGGGAAATGCTTGTTTACATCAGCATTTCCCCGTTCTTCCTCTCTGTGAGACGATCGCGGGTATCCCCGCAGACATCGAGCCAGCAGGAACCGCGATCACAGTCACGGAGCTCGTGGCGGCGTTCCTGTATGCCCATTTGCCTGTCCGTGCCATTGTGTCAACGTATATGTACATGCGGCAGTCGGTAAGTGGTTAACAAAATGGAAAAGAGGTATCTCACACCTAGTGTATGCAGGATCCCAATAATAAACACCATTCCTAAGATGCATAAAAATGCACAATGCCCACCAGCCCGACTTATTGTTAATGTGATAGAGACAGTGAATGCTACACTTGGGGAATATTTGGATAAATTCCTCCAACCAAGTGTTATAGCCACAATTATTCCCTAAAGACACTAAGGATTTGCTGTGGTCAACTAAGGATATTGTCATAAATCTACAGTAATACTTTCATGCCCTGTCTGTCTGCTTACCTCTGGTCTGGGAATCAGCCTTAGGGCCTGCACTCTCACATCTTCATGGTTAAGTAATCTTCACTCAGCGTGGCTCCACCCTAACCTCAACAGGAACCACCATTTAACACTGTATTCCCCAAGTATGCCTTGCCGAGCTTTATTGTGTGTTTAGTTTCCTGTGTGCTTCTGGCCGTGTGCTCTACGTCTGTCTGTCTTCTTTTTACCGATCTTGGTTTCTTCTTTGACTATGCCTGCCTGCTTGTTACCCTAACCTTTGACGTGTTCTCTGTCTATCCTGTCTAAAAAACAAAGCTAATGGACTGTTCATTGACTTGGAGTGACTGAGGACTTGAATGCCGGGCTGGGCAGGGTGATAGGTGGGCCACAACACTTAGCAGACCTTACGGGGGGACATATATAATACAGTTCAGAGTATATAGTGCAGGCAATGTAGTATATATATTACAGCTCAGAGTATATAGTGCAGTCTGTGTAGTATATATATATTACAGTTCAGAGTATATAGTGCAGCCTGTATAGTATATAAAATACAGTTCAGAGTATATAGTGCAGTCCGTATAGTGTATATATAATACAGTTCAGAGTATATAGTGCAGTCTGTGTAGTGTATATATAATACAGTTCAAAGTATATAGTGCAGTCAGTATAGTATATATAATACAGTGGAGAGCATATAGTGCCATCAGTGTAGTACACCTGTGTTCCAGGGGAACAGCCAGGGCAAGAGTGGCAAGGCGGCCTCCTACTGTATACTGTGCCAAGCTGGTCAGGAAACCGGACTATGAAGGATTTTTATGTACATTGTTGCTACCTCCAGAATCCGAAAATTCTGTACTTGCTCTGCGAGCCTTTAATGTAGAACTGTCACAGGTGAAGGACTCTGTGTCTCAGAAGAACCTGGGTCTGATGCGGATGCAGTTCTGGAGGGATACTCTTCAAGACATATACCAAAAGAATCCTCCACATTACCCTGTGGCTCTGGAATTAGCTAAGGCTGTGCAGAGACACAAACTGACAAAGCGATGGCTGATCAGAATCATTGATGACAGAGAAAAGAATCTAGATGATAGGGAATATCGAAACATTAAAGAGCTGGAAACCTATGCAGAGAACACGCAGAGCTCCTTGCTGTATCTGACCTTGGAAACACTTGGCTTAAATACATCACGATCCCCCTGGATGATCAAAGGCCCTGGCTGGGTTTAGATCCAAAAGTGTCTCAGACCTCCCATAATAGGAGGTCTAAAGAGCTGGTAAGCAGCCATTTTATGAGGTGGAGGTTCCCTTTCTCTACTATCACAACCTTTCGTGGTGAAGTTATTCACAGTCAAAGAATTGTATGGAAATCACATCAACCTATGGATTTGTTTTGCACAATCTCATATAGACTTTTCACAATTTTATTACCAACTTATTTTATTTAGCGCATATATTTTTGGCTTATATAGTATATATAATACGTTACAGAGTATATAGTGCAGTCAGTGTAGTATAGAACCCCCCCTCCTGAACCATACCAGGCCGCTTGTCCTCAACATGGGGAGGGTGCTTTGGGGTGTCCCGCAAAGCACCCTGTCTCCATGTTGATGGGGACAAGGGCCTCTTCCCGACAACCCGGTGGTTGTCAGTGTCTGCGGGTGGTGGGCTTATCGAAATCTGGAAGCCCCATTTAACAAGGGGGCCCCCAGATCCCGCCCCCCCATGTGAATGGGTATCGGGTACATTGTACCCCTACCCATTCACCAAAAAAAGTGTCAAAAAGTAAAAACCACGACAAACAGTTTTTAACAATTGCTTTAAAAAAAAAAAAAGAACGTTTCTCTCAATGTCAATCCATCTTCAATCATGCCGCCCGACGGACCCGAAAAATCGATGTGAGGCCTCATTGGCTTTGACAGCTGTTAAATAGGCAAGGGTGGGGCCACCTGGTGACATAACCGAGTGAACCGCTGCCTTTTGATGTCATGTGTCATCTGGTAACATCAGCAGGTGGCCCTGTCCTTGCCCAAGTAAGAGCTGTCAAAGCAAAAAGACAGCAGTCGCTGGGAGGCCTCTCATGGAGGCAGAGTTTTTTTTCTATCTTTCTGGTCCGTCGGGCAGTGTGATTGAAGATGGATGGACATCGAGGGACACTTTTATTTATTTTTAATAAAGGAATTGTCAAAAACTGTCTGTTGTGGTTTCTACTTTTTGACACTTTTTTGGTGAATGGGTAGGGGTACAATGTACCCGATACCCATTCAGATAGGGGGGCGGGATAAGTTAAAGGGGGCTTCCAGATTCCGATAAGCCTCCCGCCCATAGACCCCGCAACCAATGGCCAGGGTTGTCAGGGAGAAGATCTTGTCCCCATCAACATGAGGACAAGGTGCTTTGGGGTGGGGAGGTGCAGAGCCCCTCGCCCCAAAGCACCCACCCCCCATGTTGAGGGCATGTGGCCTGATATGGTTCAGAAGGGGAGGGCGCTCGCTCATCCCCCCCATCCTGACCTCCAGGCTGCATGCTTGGATAAGGGTGTGGTATGGATTTTGGAGGGACCCATCCCAATTTTTTCCTTGATTTTTCATCTATATTTCCGGGAGCTGCCTATACATTACAGCCACAAGCAAGGTTACATTACATTTTTTCCATTAAAAATGTCATTATTGCTGCTTTACAGGCAGACTAAGGGGACCCCGCAGGCATGATATTTAAAAAAATATTTAATGTTTGTTTTACTTTAACCATTTCCCACCCGGCCACTGCACATAAATGGCCGGGTGGACGCTTCCTCCTTCTGAGTGGACTTCTTGAATGCCCTTCAGAAGGAGAGGGATCACGCAGCTGCGTGTCCCCCAGACACGCCGCATTTTGGATCAGCAGGAGGGCTCTGCGATTTGCCCTCCTGATCACATGATGGTTGTCCATGGAAGGTGTCCAATCACAGCCATCATGTGATGAAAACAGCCTGTGGGGACATCACAGGAAGTGAGATCGTGAGGCCATGTGCCCATGCAGCGGCGCAATCCTGATGTGCCCATGTCCCCCAGAGACAGGGCAACGTCACTCGGCAGGAGGGCACTGTAACTGGCCCTTCTGATCATCTTTCACACATCTGTCCATGATCATCTGGCGCACATCTGACGCACATCTCTCTATGATCATCTGGCTCATATGTCCATCATCATCTGGCACATCTGTCAGATCTATCCGTAATCATCTGGCACATCTGTGCATGATCATCTGTCACATCTGTGCGTGATCATCTGTCAAATTTGTCCATGATCATCTGGCACATCTGTGCGTGATTCAGCGCGGCAACGTCGCTCGGCAGGAGGGCACTGTAACTGGCCCTCCTGATCATTTGGCACACATCTGTCCATGATCATCTGGCGCACATCTCTCTATGATAATCTGGCTCATCTGTCCATCATCATCTGGCACATCTGTCAGATCTGTCCGTAATCATCTGGCACATCTGTGCATGATCATCTGTCACATCTGTGTGTGATCATCTGCCAAATTTGTCCATGATCATTTGGCACATCTGTGCGTGATTATCTGTCACATTTGTCCATGATCATCTGGCAAATCTGTGTGTGATCATCTCAGGAGTAACAGAATGTATTTTGGGGTGTAATTTTTGCTATGTACATGCTATGTGTTAGAAATATCTTCTAAATTGACAACTTTGTGTAAAAAAAAAAAAAAAAAAGTTTTTATTTTCTTTCCACAATTTCCAAAACTTGTGGAAAAAAGCAACATGTTCAAAAGACTTATTATGCCTCCTAGAATATATGGAAAGATATGTGTAGCGCTCAAACAGGTGGAAACATGAGATCAAGTGACCAAAAGTTAACCAGTACACATAAAACAAATAATAGTGATACTCATACAATTGTGATAAGTATAAAACAATCAATACACAAAAATGAAGTAATGTGAAATGAAGAAGATATAAACACTAATTGTGCTGGTGAGACACAATGGGATGTAGAACATAGTCCATATGATGAGTGCATGAGAAGTGGAGAGAGTTCTTAAAGCCCCATTTCCAGATCAGCTGACTAATGTATGGTCCTGGTGAACCAGTTGGTATGCCTATGGATACTTCCAAAGGATAAGATATAAGAGGTAAGGTACTTTTACCAGCCACGGTGGACACACATACCATACGACAGTGGGTCAAACAAGCTCGTAGTCCTCCTGGGAATATCACGCTGGATGCGATGATGAATAAGCGACTCCAAATCACAAAACCGGAAAGGACCGACAGCCAAAGGGGTCCAAGACCCGTCCACATAATGATGATGGATGGATGATCAGCAGTGTCAAAATATAAAGTGAAAAAAAAAGAAAAAGGGTGCGCCATATGGTGCAGGTCAACCAGATATGGTTTATTTGGGCATAAAAAAATCTTACAATGATTTGCAAGATAAATAGTATAAAAGTGATCACCAATGCAATAAAGTATATAAAAGCAACGTGAGAGGCAAAAATGTGCAAGCCCGATGCGTTTCGACTCAAGGGCTCTTCAGCTGGGGCATTGTATTATTGTTTGCATTTGGGTTTAGAGCAGCATCCCCCCTCCTAGAATATACATTGGGGTGTTTGCTTTTCAAAATAGGGTCATTTTGTGGGAGTTTCCATTGTCCTAGTGCTCTATGGCCTTCAAAAAATGTGATAGGTAGTCAGGAAACTAAATGTGTAATTTATGCTCCTAGAACGCCTGATGGTGCCCCCTGCATGTTGGGCCTCTCTATGTGGCCAGGCTGTGAAAAGGTCTCACACATATGGTATTCCCATACTCAGGAGGAGTAGCAGAATGTATTTTGGGGTGTAATTGCAAGTTTATCTATGCCATGTGTGAGAAATAACTTGTTAAAATGACAATTATGTGGGGGGAAAAAAAAATCTTCGTTTTAAAAACTATTGTGGGCAAAAAATTGTAACTTCAAAAAACTCACTATGCCTCTTACTAAATACCTTGGACTGTCCTCTTTACAAAAAGGGGTCATTTGGGGGGTATGTATACTGTCCTGACATTTTAGGGCCTCAAGAAATTAGCTAGGTGGTCAGTACATCGGAGTGATCAATTTTCAATGATACGTAGCATAGCTTGTAGACTCTATATAACTTTCACAGAAACCTATTATCATACACTTATCTGGATTTTATTGGATTTCTTTTTAAAAAGAAAGTAGAAAATATTGTTTTCTTTTTCAAAATTGTCTCTCTTTTTTTCCTTATATCGCAAAAAAAATAAAAAACCCAGTGGTGAATAAATACCACCAAAAGAAAGCACTATGTGTGTGAACTAAATTATAAAATTTTTATTTGGGTACAGTGTAGCATTACTGAGTAAGTCATTGAAAATGCGAAAGCACTGAAAGCTGAAAATTGGTCTGGGAAGGAAAGTGGTGAAAAAGCCCAGCATTGAGGTGGTTAGGCCTTAATAAAATCACTGCTCCTTTTTTTTGCATTGATACATGTCCCCTAAGGCAGTACCTGGGTTCCTATTCACTATTATAGGCAATAACTTGCATATAAGCCTTTAAAATGAGGACTTTTGATTTTTCATGTTCATGTCCCATAGACTTTAATAGGGTTTGCATGTTCGCTAGAACATTTGCCTGTTCAAGGTGTTCTGGTGCAAACCGAACCGGGGGGTGTTCAGCCCATCCCTACCTATGACCCTATGATCAACTGGAACACTGGAAAGCTTAGCAAATGGTTGTTACAATGTAATGAGATTTTTTTTTTTAAAGAAACCTGTAGAGAGTGCTATTCCTGAGCTTATGAAAATACTAGTCGCCTGGCTTCCATTTCATGGCTGCTCTTGTTTCAAAAGATTGAAGCAATCCTGAAAAAAATATACAGATAATGAATTTAACTTTTCTTTAACTTCCCCAACCTGCAACTTTTTTGTACTGTCATGACACAATTGTGTTACCTTTATATAGAGATCTTGCCCTGTTTTCAGCAAAATAAGATTATTTTCATGTTTATGATTCATTGGACTGTCCAATTTTTATCTTCCCAGAAACCATGCCTGCTCAGAGCATCTCATAAAGACCCATTGGAGAGTATATTATCAAACATGTTGTAAAATGTTTTATCAGGCCTCCATATCTCCTGCAGCAAACATTTTTTTGAGGAGTTAAACGATGCTGAATCTACTGCATGCACAATTATTATCAAATATCCAGTAAAATTAAGTATGAACTTGAGTACTAGATCACATGTATATCAAAATGAGGATTGTAATACTGTAGGTGTGGAGCAGTACAGGTAGTACTGAGCTAGTGTCTTTCCCTTACAGAATGTAGAAAAATAGCTGTAAAGACATCTTAGGTCAAAAAGAAATCACAAAGCGATCAGAGCAATTATATAACACTTTGTTCAATTTATAAGGACATTTTTATGTCTTATTTTTTCTTTCACAATCTTGTGTATGTGTTCATTTAAACAGAAGTGGTTATGTCCATAAATCCACCTACACTGTTCCATAAAATATATCCATCATGTACAGTCAAAGCTTTTTTGAGAGAATGAAAATGGCAGTCAACGTGTAATCAAAAAAAAAAAAGGAATGTTCACAGAAAATGAAATAAGTGATTGAGTCATTGAAAAATAGTGCGTCTGCTAAACACAACTGACTAATCCTAGTGTGAAGAGAAATATTTTTCTTCCTGATTTTCAATATTTTGTAAGACTGGAAGTAACAGATGTATTTTTCACAATGTATTTAATAATAATAATTTATTAAATGGAAGTACATTGAATTCTGCTATGGTACATTAAAGAAGGAAAAAACAGAAAAAAGTATGGAAACCAAACTAGACAATAAGAAAAGACAGACACTCATCTACTCACCCTGTAGATGGGTGGGGCTCAGTGGCTGACCACACGATAAAGAGAAGAAATTACGCCAGAGAAAGAAAGGGCGTAGAAAAAGATACCACATATAGAGCCACAGAGATATAGTGCCTGAAATAATAATTAGTTAATTATACCAAAATAGAAATGTATTAATTGTATAAATACACAATAGTTGATTACACAGAATATAACATCAATGAACCTCCACCGTTCACCATCTAATGACAATGTTGCCAATGACCAGACAAATACAGACAGACTAAAAGACTAACAAACATATAAGGGAACGTATTCACTACACATGCATAGATATATGGGCCATAGAAATGCTATATGAATGTAAGCAATGTGGCAACATCAGACATAGAGCCAGACAGTCCTATTATGGAAGGATAGAAAAATAGCAAAAACTTGCATAACTCAAAGTCATTCAAAATCGTAAGATTGGAAATTATTGACAAAATAAGCTTTTGATGGCTGTTGGGGGTATATGCCAAAGGGGTATTCACATATTGGTTTAAAGCAAATGAATATCCATTTCATGAGCACTAAAATATGTTGCAATCCATAGGACACAGGAAAATAGCCTGCACAGTGGTCATTAATTGCAGAGACCAAACTGACTGGATAACAGGAGCATAGCGGGTAGGTATATAGTGTGATCTACCTTACCCGAGATGTAGACAATAGTATGCTGCAGATGGTCTGCCATGGTCTGCTGTGTTCAGTAGTCCATTTCACTTACGATGGAAAAAGCAATAGTGTTCACTAGAAGTGGATATCAAACAGCTGAGCGAGGAATCACCTTGTGTGTCAATCAGTTTCTCTGTGCCTTTCCGTAGTATTCACTCATATCCAGACTTGTAAATTCAATTCAGGACTGAAGAAGCAGGAGTTTCCCAGTGAAACTAGTTGACATCACTCCCCCTCCATGTGAACGTCTGTCAGTCCGAGCACCGTGCATCAGCGTTCAGGATCCACGGCGCGTCTGTTTGTTGGCATGCAGTGAGGGACACGGCTTTTCGGGTAACTGTACCCAGCAGGTATTCTAATGGCTACTTCATCCTCCATCCATCCTGGATGTTTGAATTTACAAGTTCGGATATAAGTGAATACTACAGAAAGGCACAGAGAAACTGATTGACACACAAGGTGATTCCTCGCTCAGCTGTTTGATATCAACTTCTAGTGAACACTATTGCTTTTTCCATCATAAGTGAAATGGACTACTGAATACAGCAGACCATCTGCAGCAAACTATTGTCTACATCTCGGGTAAGGTAGATTACACTATATACCTACCCGCTATGCTCCTGTTATCCAGTCAGTTTGGTCTCTGCAATTAATGACCACTGTGCAGGCTATTTTCCTGTGTCCTATGGATCGCAACATATTTTAGTGCTCATGAAATGGATATTTATTTGCTTTAACCACTTCAGCCCCGGACCATTTGTCTGGCAAAAGACCAGAGCACTTTTTGCGATTCGGCACTGCGTCGCTTTAACTGACAATTGTGCGGTCGTACGACTTGGCTCCCAAACAAAATTTACATCCTTTTTTTCCCACAAATACAGCTTTCTTTTGGTGGTATTTGATCACCTCTACGGTTTTTATTTTTTGTGCCATAAACAAAAAAATAGCGACAATTTTGAAAAAAACACATTATTTTCCACTTTTTGCTATAATAAATATCCCCAAAAAATATATAGAAAAAACATTTTTTCCTCAGTTTAGGTTGATATGTATTCTTCTACATATTTTTGGTAACAAAAAATCGCAATAAGCGTTTATTGATTGGTTTGCGCAAAAGTTATAGCGTCTACAAAATAGGGGATAGTTTTATGGCATTTTTATTAATATTTTTTTTTACTAGTAATGACAGCGATCAGCGATTTTTATGGTGACTGCTACATTATGGTGGACAGATCAGACACTTTTGCCACTTTTTTGGGACCAGTCACATTTATACAGCCATCAGTGTGATTAAAAATGCATTGAATACTGTGTAAATGTAACTGGCAGTGAAGGGGTTAACCACTAAGGGGCGCTGTAGGGGTTTAGTGTGTCCTAGGGAGTGATTCTAACTGTGGGGGGGTGGGCTATGTGTGACACGACACTGATCACCGCTCACGATTACAGGGAGCTGCGATCAGTCTCACTAGGCAGAATGGCGAAATGCTTGTTTACATCAGCATTTCCCCGTTCTTCCTCTCGGTGAGACAATTGTGGGTATCCTCGTGGATATCAAATCCGCCAGACCCGCGATCACACTTACGGAGCTCGCCTGCAAGCCGCTTCTTATAGGGCAACGCACAGGTACATTAATATGCCTGTACGTGCCCTTCTGTCGACATATATCGGTGTGTTGCGATCAAACACTGCCAGATTGGTTGGCATCCTGTGATTTCACTGGTGGTAACCATGGCATCTTTCAAAAGCCTGGCTATAGTAGCCATGGAATCTATGACAAGTCTAGCCTTCACCACAGCTATATAAACTGTATTTGGGCTAAACAGTATTTTACGTACATGCATTAATTCTCTAATGTGAACTGAATTCACTGCTAAAATATATTTTATATCCTTCATGTAGAATCCCAACTTGGCGTAAACAGAGCAAATTCACAGCAAGTTCTAAATCACATCATTTGATCATTTGACTAATCTCTAGTGATGTGATGTCTACAAAGAACTGTTTTCAGGATTTTGGGCAGAGGCCACCTCTTATTAAATAACAATAACAAGACAGGAACATTTAATATAACTATATATTGTAATATTCTCACCAATATTTAAATGCTGTGATTTCCCTGCAGTTCTGTTTAAAGATTATGGGCTCCATTCACAAAGCAGTATCTTACCGCATCTGAGTATTAGGTAAGATACCGCGCAGCATTTTAAAAAAACGATTTTTGGCATTCACTAAAAAATTATACTAAAATATCGTATGAGTTATTTTATGAAGTCATATGGTATTTTAGTATTTCTTTAGTGAAAACTTGAAGCAATTTAATACCGGGCCTGCATATTTATTAGCATTAAGAAATAGGCATTTTTAAGCAGTGGGCGGCTGCCTGAGTCTTTAGCAACCACTAAACAACATCATTGTTAAGGAGCAGGCGGCCACCGCATCCTTAACAACCCATGAGTCATCAGCTGTCAGCTGAAAGTAAAAAAAGATTGCCGGTAATTTAAAAATGTGAAAAACCTGCGTGGGGTTCCCCACAACAATCCATAACAGGCCCTTCGGATCTGGTATGGATTCTGAAGGGAACCCCCACGCCAACATTTTTCTTAAAAATGGCACAGGGCCCCCCAAAATCTATATCAGACTCTTATCTAGGTATGCAGCCCAGCATGTCAGGAAAGGGAGGAGACAAGCAAGCGCCCCCCTCTCTGAACCATACCAGCGGCTTGCCCTCCACATGAGGTGTTGCTTTGGGTGGGACTGAGAAAGCACGAACTTCCGTGTGAAATGCATCTACCTAACTTTTCCTTCCCCTGCCTGATCAGTTTTGGTTTTTTTTTTATGGACTTTGTTCTACAATAAAGCCATTTCTGCAAGTATTGAGTGTGCAGCCATCCAATCATTCGTATACATGTTTTGGGGCAGGGGGGTCTGCACCCCAAAAGCACCTCAATTTTGATGGAGACAAGGGCCTCTTCCCCGCAACCCTGGGTGGTGGTTATGGGGGTCTGCGGGTGTAGGCTTATGCATAGTACCCCTACTCATTTACCCCCAAAAAATGTGTAGTGTAAAAAAAGACATAAACAGTTTCTGGCAAGTCTTTTATTTAAAAATTAAAAAGAAATGTCCCCCGGTGTAGATCCATAGTCAATCACAACACCAGCTGCCACCGCCAACCCTAAAAAAAAAAGGTCCGCTTACGCCAAAGGCTCCTGCGTCTGCCAGTTCTTAAATTACTAAGGGGCGGGGCCACCGGTGATGTCCCAGGCCAAAAGCAACCTCTTGCTCCAGTCCTACAATTATTTATACCACCTGCTGGTGGTCACAAGTGCACCACAAAATCTGGTCCAGAACCAACACTGCCATGGTGGCCTGGAAGACCTGGACCAAAATTCTGCATATGAACACATGCAAGGTGATATTTAGCGTCCATCAATCACCTTGCCTTTCGTAATCTCACACCACATATACAAAATTAACAAAAAGAAAGCAAAACAATAAGAAGATAGAGAAAAAAACATACAAAAAAAGGCACAATCAAAATTCCCTTTGGTAAATTAAGCAAATTAATAGTAAAGCTACATACTGTATAAGGGAGTTTAAATGTTTGAGTCTCAAAAATTATCATGTGTTTGCATCTTGTAGTTGTTAGTTTTATCTTAAAGATATTTCAATAATAAACATGCAATTAAGCTCTCATAATAGCCTAGCACCAGAGGGCAGGAACATAAAATAGGTAGATATAATTCAGCCTCAGTAATCTAAATTGCAAGCTCTCCAGCTGCGAATATATGCAGCTCACCTTCCATTCAGCTGCTGGAAGCAAAGGAGGCCACAAGTCACACGATGAAACTTGCTCTTAGTTCAATAATCTCTCCCAGCTTCTATGTGACAATGCTGGGTAGCTGCTACGTCTACCCCAACGCAGGTGGTCAGACACTATAGCTAGCTACTGTGTGCTTCACCTATAGCAGCCCCCTTTCCCTTAAGGAAAGCAGGCCTACCGGTACTCAGTTGCCCCCAGGACTTATACACAATGCTTTTAGTGCCTGGCCACCACACCAAGGCAGATGCGAACTGAGCAAAGCAAACAGATATTTGTAGTTTAGCAGACAGATAGCGTGGTTCTATGACAGTCCAGGTAAAAGGCAGGCTGAGTTCAGGGAATAGTCCAATATCCAATCCAAGTCATACACAGGCAAATCCAAACTAGCAAAACAGGGCAGACAAACGGGGAGCTCGATCAGGAAAAACGCAGGTATCACTGTCTCTATCACAAACAAGGGACAGAGCGTTTGGCTTGCTTATAACAGATGGCTGACCATATCAATCACCTTGCAGGTGGACACAGACAGGGAGAATGCAGTAGCCAACTCAGGTTACAGAAAGTCCTCAATAAGAAAAAGCAGGAAGCTCAATAGGCATGGGCTGGACTGGCGTAACTGATGCAGTGGCGGACTGGGCCACAACACCAGGTGTAGCGACTGCCTGAATCTCATCACCAGGTGTAGCGACTGTGGAACTTGCAGACAAGTTAGCCTGACTGTGCATCCAAGGGAGTTTAGCGAAAGACAAAGGTAGGGGTAATCCAGGGGGCTTGACTTCTGAGGACTTAGACTAAGTTTCCAAACAGGCTTAAGGCTGCGAGACAACAGATAAGTTTGGCTTCTCGGAGGAGAGGATTCAGGCTGTGGCAATTGGCTGGAGAGCTGACCTGTAGAGAATTCAATAGACTTGTCAGCGTCTTTTGCTATAACTGGAGTCACATTTGGAAACAATGATCAGGATCTGAATAGGACTGTAATAAGGTACTGTGTAATGACTGGTACTGGCCACACAAGAGTTATAAATAGGCAACTGGTCAGCAGTTTTAATGCAATTCTGGATGCAGGTCTGGGATCAGGACCTAATCTCCTCTGTAGCCCAATCTATGTGCTGGTTGTGAAGTTTAAGCCAGGGATACCCTAAGATAAGGGGATAGGCGGGAGATGAGATTGAGTAGAAGCTGATTGTCTTTCTATTAGATATGTGCATTCGTTTTCGTCCGAGTGCATTTTCGTCGGAATTTCAGGTATTTTTGTTATCGTTTTAACAAACGATAACGAAAGTGCAGAATCCGAAAAACTAAAGATCCGACATAAACAAATGCTTTATTTTCGTTTTCGTTGCTACAACAGTTCGATATAGATAGGAGATTCGAAATGATGCTGACAATAACAATCTGTGTCCATCAAACCTGTGGTCGAATGTGCCTAACCTTAACTCTATTAATCCAAGATTATTCTACATAGAGAGAAAAGATTTGACATAGAGAGAAAAGATTCGACGTAGAGAGAAAAGATTCGACGTAGAGAGAAAAGATTCGACATAGAGAGAAAAGATTCGACATAGAGAGAAAAGATTCAACGTAGGGGAGAAAAGTTCGCTGCTGGAATTGGGTGGGGGAAGTAAAATAAAAATAATGATGATGATGAATGTTATTGGCTGATTGTAACCAAAGAGGAGGAGCAGTAAAATAGCTAGAACTAAGTACACACGTACTTTGGCTTATGGTGTCTGTTGAAAGTTCTAAGAAGATTCAACGGAGCAGGTAAACTATATGGCATCGTACATCTTCTTTGAACATTCGACAGACACCATAAGCCTTCAATGACAGATTCGACCCTAATTAATTTGGATTTTCGGACGAATGCAATTTTTAATGAAAAACGAAATAAATAAAAACAAATTTCAGGAAAAAATACAAAAAAATAAAATAAATAAATAAATACATTTATTTTTCGGACGAAAACTAAATTCCGAAACAAAATATTTCAGTGTGCACATGTCTACTTTCTATGAAATGCCCCAATGGTCAGAGTAATAGGTACCGTGCACAAGGTGACCAGGCCCATGGACAAGGAAGAGTTATCAACAGCTAAAACTGAAGAGTCTGTGCACCTTAGTCACCGGAATATGTAGACGGTGTGCTAGATCCTTATCAATGAAATTGCTAGCAGCACCAGAATCTATGAAAGCTGAGAGGCAGTGAGAAAACTTGGCATAGCTAAGTTGTGCAGGAACAAATAGTTTATCTCTGGGGGAAAGTGACACAGTATAGTCTATAGAAGCACACCCCACCTGCACTAGACTCTTGGCATTTCTCGGCTTATTAGGACAGCTAGCGACAAAGTGCCCGTGGTTGCCACAGTACAAGCAGAGTCCCTGAGATATTCTTCTAGCCTTTTCCCCAGGAGATAAATGGGTAACAAAAATTTTCATGGGCTCATCCTCCTGAAGAGGTTGAGAGGGCTCAAGAAATGAAGAAAAGGTGGGCAGCATACTAGGGGGCAAAGAAACAAACCTCTCTGTACGCCTTTTCCGTAAACGCTTGTTGATACAGATGGCTACTTGCATGGCTTCAGTCAATTACTTTGATTCAGGGTAGTGTACTAAGGAGTCTTTAATGGAGTCTGATAAGCCTAACTTGAACTGGCTTCTTAGAGCTGGGTCTTTCCACCCTGAGTCAGTATTGTTCAGCGGTGTGTTTATCCTTTTCCAGGAATTCATTAACGATGTCCTCCGAGATTTGTTGCAGTTATGTGTGGTGGTTTTTCTCGATGATATCCTCAAATTTTCCAAGTCCCTGGAGAGCCACCACACAGTTGTCCGTCGTGTGCGTCAGAAAATAAGAGAGAACAATCTCTATTGTAAATTGGAGAAGTGCCAGTGGAAATGACATAACCCAGTGACATTCCTGGGTTATGTCATTTCCACTGGTGGTTTTTCGATGGACCTAGAGAAACTTTCAGCAGTCCTACAGTGGCCCCGACTCGTCCTCTGCAGCGTTTCCTGGGCTTTGCCAACCATTATCGGAAGTATATTCGTAACTTCTCATCTCTGGTCAAGCTCCTGACTGATATGACCAGAAAGGACGGTAACCCACAGAGTTGGTCTCCAGAGTCCGTTAAGGCCTTTGAGAGTCTCAAGACTGCCTTTGTTTCTGCTCCTGTGTTGGCACGTCCTGATCCTATGTTACCTTTTATCCTTGAGGTTGATGCTTCTGAGACTGGAGTTGGCGCCCTTCTGTCTCAACGTCCTACCTCTGAGAGCACTTTACATCCTTGTGGCTACTTTTTCAAGAAATTTTCACCTGCGGAGTGCAATTACGAGATTGGTGACAGAGAGCTGTTGGCGATCATTTTAGCCCTGAAAGACTGGAGACATCTCCTCGAAGGTACCACTGTCCCAGTTCTCATTCTTACTGACCATAAGAATCTCACATTCTTGTCTGAAGCTAAATGCCTCTCTCCCAAGAAGGGTGCAATGGGCTCTTTTTTTGTCAAGTTTCAATTACATTGTCTCATTCTTACCCAGTACTAAAAATTGTAAGGGCTGACACCTTGTCACGACAATTTTCCTCCACTTCCAAGTTGGAGTCGGTTCCAGTTCCTGTGATTCCTTCTGATCGTATTCTGGCTACAGTTCCCACCAGTCTCACTTCTCCTTTGGGTGACAAAATTCTTGCTGCTGAGATCCATGCTGCTCCTGAGAAACCTTGTGACCGTTGCTTTGTCCCAGAGAGTCTTCGTACTGCCATGCTCCAGACTTACCATTCTCCCAAGGCTGCTGGCCACCCTGGGAAGAATCAACTCTTTTGGGCCATTTCCCAACAATTCTGGTGGCCTAGTCTACGTGCTGATGTAACCGCCTTTGTAGCTGCCTATTCCGTGTGTGCTCAGAGTAAGACTCCACAACATCTTCCAGTGGGCTACCACTACATGGGCTACCCAAGGTGATTGTCTCGGACAGGCGTAGTCAGTTTGTGTCCCGGTTCTGGCGAGCTTTTTGTGCACAGTTGGGAATTCAGCTTGCTTTTTCCTCTGAGTATCATCCGCAGTCTAATGGGGCCACAGAACGATCCAATCAGTCCTTGAAGCAATTCCTACGTTGCTATATTTCTGACCATCATAACAAGTGGTCAGACCTATTACTGTGGGCAGAGTTTGCTCACAATAGTGCCTCGAATTCTGCTTCCTGATTGTCCCCGTTTATGGTGAACTATGGTTTCCAACCTTCCATGTTGCCTGACTCATTTGTTCCGCAGAGTATTCCTGCATTAGAGGAGCATCTCCGTGGTCTTTGTTCCACTTGGGCACAAGTCCAGGAGGCTTTGCGACATGCTAATGATAGGTACAGACTCCATGCTGACTGTAGACGCCTGCCCACGCCTTCCTATCTGGTTGGGGACAGGGTCTGGCTGTCATCTCGCAACCTCCGATTTTGTGTTCCCTCACTGAAGTTCACACCTCGGTTTATTGGACCTTTCCATATTCTTCGCAGGATTAACCCAGTGGCTTACACATTAGACCTTCCTTCTAACATGCGTATTTCAAATGTATTTCAAGTCTCCTTATTAAAACCTTTGGTCTGCACCCGCTTTACCACCTCTGTGCCACGTCCTCACCCTGTACAGGTTGAGGGCCATGAGGAGTATGAAGTACAGTCCATTCTTGACTACCGTAGGTTCGGTGGGTGCATACAGTACCTGGTGCATTGGAAGGGGTAAGGTCAGGAGGAACGCTCTTGGGTCTCATCCTTGGACGTACATGCCCCTGTCGTCCTCTGTGATTTCCATAGACGTTTTTCCCTCAAGCCTGGTGGTCCTCTGAGGGGGAGGGGTCATTGAGGAGGGGGTACTGTCAGGGCTGGGTTCAGCCCTTCCTTCTCTGAGCTGGTCACTCAGCTGTCGGCTAATTGCCAGCTCCTATGTCTCCACAGTTACTCAGCTGTTGATGATATCCTGCTTGTCAGTCCTGCCTTCTTAAGCCGTCCAGCAAAAGAGGATTTCTGCCTTCGCCTTAGTCAACATCACAGAGACGCTCTCCTGCATTCCTGTTAAAAGACTTGCTTGGCTGACATCCCTTCTGGCTCCAGATCCTGCTTGCTTTTTTACTACACTCATCTCCGGCTCCCTGACGTTTGGCTTGTCTGATTATCCGTTCCAGTTCCTGAACTCTGGCTATGTTTTGACTACGTTTTGTTCTATTTACTTTTATTATTAAACAAGTGTGATTTAACTGTACTCCTGTCTCGGCCTGATTTCATGGCTTCTGACACCAAGACTGGGGATCCCCCTGCAACCATGTAATAATCAGGCTGATCCGCTGTGCTTCAGAACCAGGGTAGTGTGGCTTAAGCTTAAAGTATAGCATACAACAATTTTTAAAGTTAGCAAACACATGGGGGTCACCAGAAAAACGATTAGGCAGGTTAACTTTGGGCTCTGGCTCATGTGTTACTGCTGGAGGTGCGTTTAAACGCACAGACGGTTCCTGGACTTGATGTGTCAGTTTGCAAATTTCCTCAGAAAATAAGCAAGCCTGTGTAGAGTCCATCTTGACAGAAATTTTTTTGTTAAAGGCTTGTGATAATGTCAAGTCTACCCCAACGCAGGTGGTCAGACACTATAGCTAGCTACTGTGTGCTTCACCTATAGCAGCCCCCTTTCCCTTAAGGCAAGCAGGCCTACCGTTACTCAGTTGCCCCCAGGACTTATACACAATGCTTTAGTGCCTGGGCACCAAGCCAAGGCAGATGCAAACTGAGCAAAGAAAGATAATTGCAGTTTAGCAGATAGCATGGTTCTATGACAGTCCAGGTAAAAGGCAGGCTGAGTTCAGGGAATAGTCCAGTATCCAATCCAAGTCATACACAAGGAAATCCAAACTAGCAAAACAGGGCAGACAAACAGGGGGCTTGAATAGGAACAAGGCAGGTACCACTGTCTCTATCACAGGCATAGGACAGAGCATTTGGCTTGCTTATAATAGGTGACTGACCATATTAATCACCTTGCAGGTGGACACAGGGAGAATGCAATAGCCAAAACCCGGATGCTGGAATGAGGAGCAGGAGCACTTAAGTGATCCTGACAGTAGCTAGATATTTGCTTGACTGATCAACAGCACTGTGATATCATGGCAGGAAGGGCTGTGAGCTATGTGCTCCAGATATCCTGAATCATCAAGTATTTTTGTTTGATTGAGGTACTCACCCAAGTGGCAAGGGAACAAGCGTAAAAGAAGGCAAGGAAAGTACTGTATTTGCAGCTGGGGAAGGAGACAATTAAGCAAACCTGCTTTGGAAAAGCCCTGTTTCACTGCAAGGTAAAGTCTGCATTAAAAAAATCACCTATGCCATCATGCAGTACATACAACAAATTTGTTTTCAAAGCCGAGTCACATGTGCACCTAGCAACATCTGAACAGGTTAAAAGTAAATGTATCTAAAAGCTAATTACCACATGAAATAATTAATTTACTACTTAAATTATGAATAATTAAATGATTTAGAATAACTTCTAATAGTTTGAGCCGCTGAGGTTCATTTAACACAGGAAAAGTAAAGTTGTCACTGGGCAGGCCAGTGCCAACTTGCAAAGCCCATGATACAAAAAAGCCACGGTCGTGTGCTCCAGCAGCTTTAGGTTGGATCAACAATATACCTTACTAGGCCATTGTTTCATTTAAAGTCCCAAATCTTTTCTTTTATAGGATCAAATATATACAATTAGAAGCAATTCAGTTATAGATGTTGTGCCCACTGAAAGCCTATACCTGAATAAAAGGAAAAAAAAAACTTAAAGATTAAATCCACCTTTCTGGCCTACCCAAGGTTTATACGCTCCCCCTTGCTGAATCCAGGAGTTCTTCTCCCTGCAAGGTCCTGTAATTTAAATTCACAGCAACTATGAATGGTTCGGCGAAGCCATCCATTCCCAGAGATCTGTGAATGGAGAGCCTACATCTGTCAACTAGGCAGAGGCAAGTACAGTGAAATCCTCAGGTTTGTAGTCCATAATGTACAGTGTACAGTGCTGACAAACAATTTGCCTCTGATTTAGTTTTTTTGCATATTTTGTCACACCTAAATTATTTAGATTATCAAATAAATTTTAATACTACACAAAGATAACCCGAGTAAATACAAAATGCAGTTTTTAAATGATGATTTAATTTATTAATGGAAAAAAGTTGTCCAACCCTGCCTAGCCATATGTCAAAAAAACAACTGCCCCACCCCCCACTTGCTAAATCATGAATGAACTGTGATTAAACACATTTTTTGGAAAACTGAGTTAAATTTCATTTGCCACACACAGGCCTGATTACTGCCAGTCTTGTTAAATCAAGAAATCACTTAAATAGAAGCTGTCAGGCAAAGTGAAGCATGCTACAAAATACCAAAAAGCAGCACACCATGCAGCAATTTTTAAGAATTTTAAGAACAGATGAGAAACAAAATAATTGACATGCATCAGTCTGGAAAGGGTTACAAAGCCATTTCTATGGCTTTGGGACTCCAGCATACCATGGTGAGAACCATTATCCACAAATAGAGAAAACGTGGAACAATAGTGAGCCTTCCCAGGCGTGGCCAGCCTACCAAAATCACTCCAAGAGCACAGTGAGGACTCACCCAGAAGGTCATAAAAGAACCCAGAACAACATCTAAAGAACTGCAGGCTTCACTTGCCTCAGTTAAGGATAGTGTTCATAATTCAACAACAAGAAAGAGACTGGGAAAAAATGGCATCCATGGGAGCGTTCCAAGGCAAAAGCCACTGCTGACCAAAAACAACACAAAGGCTCGTCTCACATTCAGAACGATTCAAATTGCCTGGAGGACACTGCAGGCTTGTCTCCCTGCCCCTCCCCCCATCATTCCCCTATCTCTTTCGGAGAACCCATGGAGCAGAAGATGTGGCCTCCCGTGCTGATCACTGAGTCTGTGCTTAAGAAGGGATAAATCTGCGGCGCTAATCTAAATAAATAAATTCCTGAGATGCAAAAAATGTATGAAAGAAGCCAATAAAGACTCAAAGACTGACCGAAGTTATAAGGTGCATAAATATCTAATGTTAGTATAAAAATAACTACTACGTGCCAAAGCCAAATAAGTAAGCAACAATAATGTAAATCAAGATCGTCAAGGAGCAGAACAAAACGACCCCAGATAAGAATGTTCGCACACCTACAAAGGATAGGGGAGGTGAAACTATGGCGCTAAAATCAATGAGTGTGTTCCTGGGATACCAAAGGGGAAAAAACCATATACATCCAGAGGAAAAACAGCCTGTAGGAAGATGCAGGTAACGATTTAAAAAATTCCTATGATACGTGAAAAACAAATAATACCTTAACGGGAATAAGCTATGTAACAAAGGAACTAATAACCACACCAGGAAAAAATCCAAGTAAGGATCTAGTTCATGTAAATTAATATTCCACCATTTTTGTGCAACCAAGAATTATAGAAAATCAATGTTGCAACAAAAAGTGCAGCTAATAGAAGGGGACTAAATAATTGAGATCCAGATAACTAATGACCTATTAAAGACCTAAATTATAAAAAGCAAAAAATATAAAGCAAAAAATATATAAAAAGCAAAAAATATAAAGCAAAAAATAAAACTCGTGACTATAACAACACAATATTCCTAAAAGAATAAGTGTAAGCAATAATTCTAAAAAATATGTGCAAGTGATATTTCAGTGCAACATCCAAGGTGAAGACACGTGAATAAATAATTAATTAAATAAATCAATTAAGGTCCTACCAATAAAAACTCAAATTCACATAATTGATAAATGTTCCATAAATCATGAATAAATCAATTCATAAAATAGAAAATATAAATCATTGAAGGCAATAATAATCTCTAAATTTCTTTCTATAAAAATCCACTCTCTAAATAATATTGTGCAAATGTTAGTGCAGCATCCAAAATAAATATGAGTAAATACAAGAGTAAATTCCCAAAAAATGTGTATCAAATCGGACAAATGTTTCAATGAAGTAAACAATGTTTCTTCCACAAAAGATAAATGAGGTGACTAACTAATAACACACCAGCAATCAGAAATAATCAGTGTTCAGCATATATGTCACACTCAATGTGATAACAATAAAGTGTCCCAGAGTGAATAGAAGTGATTTCTAAATTCAAAAAAATTAATTAAATAGTCAATCATCCCATTCATAACTCCTTCGTGATGGATCAAATAAATTCTTTCACATATCCCCAGTGAAGAGAAACAGGTGTATAGACAGATAAAACGGTTCCCCCAGCCTCTCACCTCCCGGCTGAGCGATAACAGCCCAAAAATAGCCTCACGCAGTCTGTGCCTGCAGGTGGTTTTAAACGCTGTCAGCTCCCAGCAGGATGAAATCCGCCTTGGTGTATGTGATAGAACGTCTCCCGATCTCCAAATTTCTCAAGCAGTGTTCACTCAAAAGAATAAGGGGAAGGATTCCATAGTGTAGTATGTAAATCATCGATTTTTTATTAAATAATAACCCACTTACATTTCAAATTACAGCTTTCAGCAAAAAAACTTTAAAAAACGGCTCACTGACTCACCGATCCCGGCCGTGATCGGAAAGACAAGTAGCCAAGTAGTACCGCCTCTCTTCTCCCTGACGCGTTGCGTGACTGTCACGTCACTTTCTCAAAGGGTGAGTCTGTGCTGCTGCTGTGCTGTTGCTGGAGGATGCCCAGGCAACAACGAACGAGTGCATGGAAGCCGGCCAGCCCCAGCGCTGTATGCTTCCTCACAGATCACAACAGCCAGGTAGATGCATGTGGCACAGCCAGACCATTCTGGCTGGGATCCAGTACCTGCACTCCATCAACCTGACCCTGCACCTCAGTCACCAGACCCCATTTCCCCTGTTGACAGGAACTCCATCTCCCCTGGGGACAGGAACGCCATTCCTCCTGGAGACAGGAACGCCATCTCTCCCTGGGGACAAGGACCTCATCTCGCCTGAGGACAGGGACCCCATTTCCCCTAGGGACAAGGATCCCATCTAACTGGTGATAGGAACTCCATCTGCCCTGAGGACAGGAACCCTATCTCGCCTGGTGACATGGACCCCATCTTGCCTCGGGACATGGAGCCCACCTCCCCTAGGGACAGGAACCCCATTTCCAGACCATGCTAGCTGGCAGGGCTAGCACCAGCCACCCTAAGGTGCCAGCCACTTGAGGGTTTACTGAAAGCTAACAACCCTGGTACCAGTGTGGGGTGCCTGGAGGATGGGGGGGTCTAGCAGTACCACTGGGGGGTGGAAGGAGGACAGAGGGGTGAAGCAGCACTAGTGCAGGGTGGATGGAGGATGGAGGGTGCAATAGAACCAGCACAGGGTGTCTGGAAAACAGGGGGGTGGTTGGGCAGCAGTACCAGCACAGGGTGGATGAAGGATGGGGGGGGGGGGGCAGTAAAATGTACTTTTTCCTATGTAGGCAAAAATTCTTGCAGCGGCTTTTTTAAGCTGTTGGTACTTACCATAGATTAGGGCTAAACACTGTTAGATGGCGAAGGACTGTGTTGCAATCTGCTTGCTGTCTTTTAAACTTGTGATGCCATTTGGGTTCTGGGGTCAGTCTCTTAAGAAAAAAAGAAAACACACTTTTAACATCTACGTTGTCAACTTCTAGAGGACAGCTCTGTGTTACCTCATGCTTGGCTACCATTGACCTGGGGATGGCATCAAAAATGGGGTATTGCTGTTGGAGGGTATCACTGTGCTACATCTTGCTTGATGCCTGTTGGCTTAGGTATGACATTGGGAATTACATTATGCAACTGGAAGAAATCACTGTATTACATCTTGCTTGGTGCCCATCGACTTGGCAATGCCATTAGGAATAGGTAAATTCTGCTGGGGGACATCACTGCGTTACATCTTGCTTGGCACAGGCTGACTTTGGGATGTCATCAGGAATGGGCAATACTGCTGGAAGACACTACCTTGTTACATCTTGGCTGGCATCCAATAGTCTGGGAATGCAAATAGAGAGGTTTCCTAATATTATGATTCCTAGTAGAGTTTAAACATTTCATATGATGTACTGTATGTTGTAATGTTGGCTATGCGTGTGAATGTGAACTATATATGAAGCCAGCAGGTGGCGCCCTTACCTCATTAGAACAGTCAATTACACAATTCCTCTCCATCCCCCCCACCTATGGGCGGCTGGGCCTCCAATATCAGATATGGTAGATTGATATTTTTTTTTAAATCACCCAGTCTTATAAATTACAGTGAATGATCCCCAAATAAATTATCACATTCTCAGACTGTCCCATTGGGGTTGATTGGAGAATATAAAATCTGGCTTAGCTGTGCATGGAAGCTAA
Organism: Aquarana catesbeiana; assembly: GCF_042186555.1. NCBI lineage: Eukaryota > Metazoa > Chordata > Amphibia > Anura > Ranidae > Aquarana > Aquarana catesbeiana. The sequence goes on along the minus strand of NC_133327.1, from coordinate 404,382,722 downwards.
TCAGCTTCTAACTTCAGCTTCTTCAAAAACCTGGAAGCTGATTGGTTTCCATGCAGAGCTGCACCAGATTCTGTATTCTCTTAGGTTTTAGTCATTTAATTAGATAAAGTTAGGTAGAATACCTTTTAACTTGGTAGATTGCTAGTGTTTAAAGCACAACTCCGTGACTGTTCTTGAATGGCCCAGCCAGAGCCCTGACTTAAACCTAATTGAGCATCTCTGGAGAGACCTAAAAATGGCTGTCCACCAACGTTTACCATCCAACCTGACAGAACTGGAGAGGATCTGCAAGGAGGAATGGCAGAGGATCCCCAAATCCAGGTGTGAAAAACTTGTTGCATCTTTCCCAAAAAGACTCATGGCTGTATTAGATCAAAAGGGTGCTTCTACTAAATACTGAGCAAAGGGTCTGAATACTTAGGACCATGTGATATTTCAGTTTTTCTTTTTTAATAAATCTGCAAAAATGTCAACAACTCTGTGTTTTTCTGTCAATATGGGGTGCCGTGTAAACATTAATGAGGAAAAAAATGAACTTAAATGATTTTAGCAAATTGCTGCAATATAACAAACAGTGAAAAATTTAAGGGGGTCTGAATTTTTTCCGTCCCCACTACAACTAGTAAATTCTAAAACATGAGAAAAAGCCAAAACAGAGAAATGGGAGTCAAAGTACAATACTTTATATGTTGAGAGAGAGGGAAGATGGGATGAGCATAACTATGTCTGGCTGTCTGATAATAAAAGTTAGAGTATGTGAAGTATGGGATTACAATGCACGGGATGCAAGGGATATTAGAACAAAATAAGGAAAGGAGAATTTAGGGAGGTAAAACTAATTTAAAGAGGGAAATATTAAAGAGAGTTAAAAGAAAGTGAGAAAACTATATGCATATGTTGTGTACAAATGGGAAAAATATAACGATTTTAGAGAGGTAATCGTGTATGTATGTGAATGCTGCAACCTTTTGTTCTTCATCTTGTGTGTGTCATGTTAGCTCTGTGCAGACCCCCTCCTTTGCCCTCTCATGAAAGAATGCAGCTGGATGAGACATTATTGATAATTGACAAGGACAACCTAGATATGATTACACGTATATCATAACAATATGTGCCAGGTTAATTAATCTAATGACAAACAATGTGACCACGGTTATTTTGAATCTGTTTTCCAAACATGGTAAAATGAAGGTTACATTGAAATGTGTACATAGAAAAGTGCACAAAGTATAGAATAACACAAATTAAATATCCTTTGATAGTGGAAACAGTGCATTTAAAAAACAAGGGAAGTTAAGTAAAACATCCTTATATATATATATATATATATATATATATATATATATATATATATATATATATATATATATATATATATGTGTGTGTGTGTGTGTGTGTGTGTGTGTGTGTGTGTGTGTGTGTGTGTAATTGGAATTAGGGTGGGATATTGAGATTATCACTTGAGTATTAATGTATGATACGATGTTAACAATTTTATTAAACACTTCAATACAGGGCTTGTATATACCCTTCCTTCCCAGACCAATTTTTAGCTTTCAGCGCTCTCACACTTTGAATGACAATTACTCAGTCATGCTATGCTGTACCCAAACAAAATTTTTATATTTTTTTTCTCACAAACAGAGCTTTCTTTTGGTGGTATTTAATCACCGTTAGGTTTTTAATTTTTTACGAAAAAAGAGAGAAATTAAAAAAAAAACACTTTTTTTTTAGTTTCTATTGCAAAATTTTGCAAATAAGTCATTTTTCTTCATAAATTTGGGCCAAAATGTATACTGCTACATATCTTTAGTAAAAATAACCCAAATTAGTGTATATTATTTGGTCTCTGTGAAAGTTATAGAGTCTACAAGCTATGGTGCAAATCATTGAAAATTGATCACACCTGATGTACTGAAGGCCTATCTCATTTCTTGAGACCCTAACAAGCCAGGAAAGTACAAATACCCCCCAAATTACCCCTTTTTTGAAAGCAGACATTCCAAGGCATTTAGTAAGAGGTATGGTGAGTTTTTTGAAGTTGTAATTTTTTCCCACAATTCTTGGGAAAATTTAATTTTTGTATTTATTTCTTTATTTATTACACAAAATTGTCATAATAACAAGTTACTTCTCTCACACAGCACATGCATACTTGAAATGACACCCCAAAATACATTCTGCTACTCCTCCTGAGTATGGTGATACCACATGTGTGAGAGCCTGGCCACATACAGAAGCCCAACATTGAAGTAGCACCTTTAGGCGTTCTACAAGCATAAATTATCTAATTTCTCAACCACCTATTACACTTTTGAAGACCCTGAAGCACCAGAACAATGGAAATGCCCCCAAAATGACCCCATTTTGAAAAGCTAACACCCCAACGTATAATCTATGAGGCATAATGAGTCTTTTGAATGGTTCATTTTTTTCCAGAAGTTTTTGGAAAATGGGGGAAAAAAATGAAAATGCATTTTTTTTTACATGAAGTTTTTCATTTCTAAGATATTTCCAACACACAACATGTACATAGCAAAAGGACACCCCAAAATAAATTATGTTACTCCTCCTGAGTATGGCGATACCACATGTGTGAGACTTTTACATAGCCTGGCCACATACAGAGGCCCAACATCCAAGTAGCACCGTCAGGCGTTCTACAAGCATAAATTACACATCTCATTTCTCAACCACCTATTACAGTTTTGAAGACCCTGGAGCACCAGGATAATGGAAACGCCCACAAAATGACCCCATTTTGGAAAGATAACACCCCAACATATAATCTATGAGGCATAATGAGTCTTTTAAACAGTTCATTTTTTTCCGGAAGTTTTTGGAAAATGTGGAAAAAAATGAAAACACATTTTTTTTTACACAAAGTTGTCCATTTATAAGATATTTCCAACACACAGCATGTACATAGCAAATAAGGACACCCCAAAATACATTCTGCTACTCCTCCTGAGTATGGCAATACCACATATGTGAGACTTTTACATAGCCTGGCCACATACAGAGGCCCAACATCCAAGTAGCACTGTCAGGTGTTCAAGGAGCATAAATTACACACATAAATTCCTGCCACACATTGTTGTAGGCCCTTCATATTTCTAACACATAGCATGTACTGTACATACCAATTACAAACCAAGGTACATTCTGCTGAGCAAAGGGTAAAGAAAAGATTACCTGCGGTTTTAGTAGTGCAGTGGTCCACAAAGGAGAGCATCAGGCCAGGCAGCAGGCAGGAACGTGGACAGCGATAACAAAACAGGCAGCAGGCAAGAATAGTCAGTACAAGTAGAGATGTTGTCAGCACAGCCAAAGCATTGGTCCAGATATCAGGCAGGGATGTGGTCAGCAGCAGCAAAAGGATCATCCATGCAGCAGGCAGGAATACTTTCCATAGTTAGTATATGCAGCAGGCAGAGATATTGTCAGCACAGCCAGAGTATTTGTCCAGGGAGCAGGCAGGACCATCAAGCTTAGGGCATCATTCAGGAAAGAATGGGGACAGGGGTAGAGGCTTCTCCCACCCAAATCGCTTTAAAGCCTCCGGGCAACCAGACCCTGTTCTGGGAACACAGAAAACCAAAAACTGGTTTTCTCAACTCAGAACACTATTCTGGAGCCCCTCACATATGTGAGACCCCTGTGTAGCAGGGTAAAAGATCAGTCCAAGAGGTAGGCAAAAACATGGTCAACAGGCCGAGGTCAGTGCAGGTTAAAGGCAGAAATAGACAGTAGGTAGAGGTATAGTCGATACAGTGCAGGGTCAGTTCACGTGAAAGGCAGAAACATGGCGGATAAACAATGCAGACGGCAGGCAGAGGCATAGTCAAGAAACAGGCCAGAGTCAGTTCACATGGAAGACAATGATATGGTTGGTTGAGGAACCAGGGAAATATTCAAGTTGAAAATGGGGAAATGGCAGTACAGTATATTAGAAATATGCGCTAATAGTTTACAAGAGTGTGATAGTGTCTGAAGCATTCTCTGATGCAAAGGCCAGGTTGGGAGGGACATTGGGGACAATGGAAACTGGCATCTTTCCTACCTCCTCTTTTGGTGCACACCCAACATTGTTTTTGGCGTCATCTTCCGGATCCTGACGGTGGAATATGGTCCTGAAAATGGCACTCATGTAGTCTGCTGACACAATTGGAGCGAATGCTTTCTGGGGGGGATACTTGTTGATAGATCAGGGTAGTGACAATGTCTTCAATAAACTTTATGAAGGTTACCACAGCTGGTCACGTGGTAAAGAGCCAATTTCATTGGCTCTTTACCCTGATCAGGGCTGGGCTGTATCCGAGGGAAAAGCCTCAGCCCCGATCTCCACGCTGCGCACCCCAGGGGCGCGCATGAGCGCCATACACGCCGCTTCACATGCCGCTCTGCATAGTGACCGGCTGTGATTGGATACAGCCGGTCACACTGCTCCCCACACTCCGCCATCCACTCATTACCCTCTTCGGGGAACGGCTGTGTCCCGAGGAACATGCCGGATCCCCGATTGGCGCGCTGCAGGCCCCCAGGGGCCCGCAGTAGCGGTGGTAAGCCAAGGACGTCATATGACGCCCGCCCAGGATGGGAGATCCCATCTGCGGACATCATATGACTATGGCTGGGTAATGAAGTGGTTAATAATATAGATATATTGTAACTGGTTTAGACAACCTTTGGTTGGAAATGAAATGCAGTTGATCGGGAACATTTTTAATGTGTGGTTTAGTTTAGATTAGGATGAGGTTGTTATTTGGAATACAGCTGCCATAATATTTAACAAAGCCAAGATGGATGGGATACATAAGAAGTTTTTCTACAAAAATGAAATCTAAAGGTCCGATAATAACTTGATGTGTGGTCCATGATGTGATAGTAATAAATAAAATTAAAATATAACAGACCCATCTCATCATGTCCACACACCCTGTTAGGATAGAGCAACCTGCAGCCAGCTGTTTTATAGGTTTTGATCTGGCTGGTGATTTTTCTGTTATTGCTGGTACTTTTTGTTTTTATTCATTTTTATTTTTGAAATCCAAAGCAGAATGTGTGGATTGTGAAATGATGTGCCCCTATTACTTGTAAGTTGCAATGGTCAGGCTGAATTTATAGAAATCTCTGCATGAGCGCACGGTACTGTTATCATTTATTATGTTATGACATCAGGAAAATAATGTAAGATGGGAACTAAGGACTGTTATCTTGCTAAAACTAACAACAGAGCAAGCAACGAGACACCCTCCCTCACCCTCCTCTCTCTCTCCCACCCCCTCCCTCTCAGCCCCCCTTTCTGTCAGCCACCCCCTCTTTATCAGCCCCCTCTCTGTCAGCCCCTCCCTCTGTCAGCCCCTCCCTCTGTCAGCCTCCTCTCTGTCAGCCCCCTCTCTGTCAGCCCCCCTCTCTGTCAGCCCCCCTCTCTGTCAACTCCCTCTCTGTCAGCCCCCTCTCTGTCAGCCACCCCCCTTGCTGTCAGCCACCCCTCTCTTTCTGCCAGCCCCCTCTCTTTCTGCCAGCCCCCTCTCTGTCAGCCCCCCTCTGTCAGCCCCCTCTTTTTCAGGAAGCCCCCTTTCTGTTAGTCTACCTCCTCTCTTTCACGTCCCTTCTCTCACCTCCTTTCTCTTCCACCCCCTCCCTCTCAGCCTCCTTCTTCTCTCTCCCACCCCACTCTTTCTCCCCGCTCTCACTCTCAGCCCCCTCTCACCGCCTCTCTCTAACCCTCCTCTCTCTCTCACTCCCCTCTCTCACACCTCCCCCCACCCTCTCTATCTCACCCCCCTCTCTCTCTCCCACCCCCTCCCTCCCAGCGCTCTTCTCTCTCTCACCCCGGTCTCTCACAGCCCTTTCTCACCCCCTCTCTCTCACCCTCCTCTCTCTCACTTCTCCCCCACCTTCCTCTCTCTCTCACACCCCCACCCCCTCTCTCTCCCTCTCTCAGCCCCTCTCTCTACTTCCTCCCCCCTTCTCTCACTCCCCTTACCTCCTCCTCTCTCTCACCTCCTCCTCTCACCCTCCCTCACCTCCCACTTTCTCACCTATCTCCCCTCATCTCTTTTCCCCCCTCAGGGAAACCCCATGATTCCTAACAGTGGCCTTGTGAGTGAGTGCACCAGTTCTGATGTGGCTTGACCCCTGTGTCTTGCCGACACAGTGGGCACAGCTATGCAGCATCTGCCTCCACTTTGCATTCTCCCCAAGCCCCCCACATAATGGAAGGAAGGAAAATAGCACTACAGTAGAGCAGCTTCTCTCCACCCCAAAACTCCAGCTCCCACACTTCCTGGCTCGAAACTGCTCTCGGTTAGGCAGTCTAATGGGGGTCTTTAGGGGCAGGGGTCACTGATGGGGGTGGGTTCCATGATCTAATAAAGGTCTCTAAGGGGGGTGCTGCTATAAAGGGACTCTGAACTAATGGGTGGAGTCTGTGGGGAGGTGGGTGCTGACTGCTGGTGATCCATTAGATCAGCAGTCCGCACCCATCTTAGTGACCCACCATTAGATCAGCACCCCCCTATGGAGACCTCTATTAAAGAAGGGACCTCTATTAAAATCCTCTCCTTATATCAGCAACCACATTAGATCAGTGTGTCCTTATATCACCCCCCCCCCCCCCCTTAGAGAAACCCATTATATCACATTCCCCTTATATCAGCACCCTTTTAAGAGACTGACAATTGATCTTGAAAGAGGTTTGGATATAGGGGACTCTGATCTAAAAAAAAAAACAAAAAAAACACCTACAAAAATGAAAATTCTTCAAAAAACTATACAAAAATAAATAAAAATGCAGTGCAACCTTCCCCTATAATTATATTTAAATGTGAAAAAATAATTGTGAATGATAGTGGGAATCACAAAGGATAATCCAATGTATCCATAAACATATAATACTGTATGAACAGAGGTGTAAATCCATTCCAAAATGTGTTGTGCTGATATCCAACATATCTATCCCAAAAGGAGTTTATAAACTGGATATTAGCACATTTTGGAATGGATTTGAGGTTTACACCACTAATTATACAGTATTATATGTGTATGGAGATTGTATAATATACTTATGTTTAAATAAGATTGGATTGTATTAATACTTGGATTACCCTTGAGGGTTACCACCATCATTCACAATTATTTTTTCACATATGAATTAATATAATTAAAGGGTGAGGTTGTGCTGTATTTTTCCAATTTTTATTTTTTTGGGTCTCTAAGGGGGACGCACTGATATAAGGGGACTCTGATCTAATGGGGATCCTCTATGGGGGCCCCCTGTATTATGGAGGGGGTAACACTGACCCCTTTGTTATGGGGGGTAACACTGACCCCTGTATTACAAAGGGGTTGACACTGACCCCTGTATTATGAAGGGTGGGTGACACCTAGGGTAGCCACCTGTCCAGGATTCATCTGAACAGCCCAGGTTTTGCGTCATGTCTGGGTTTCAGTCTGCCTAAAACCTGGACACATAATTCAGACCGGACTGTGGCTCCCTAAGTAACCAAAATTGTCACACATCAATCTGTTGCCATCTGTTAAGACAAATTGGCCACACCCACTGTTTGCCGCAACGCTCTAAGATTGCTGCATTATTGCTCTCCTTAGTGCACCCAAAGGTGTCCCAGGTCTTTACAATCCTATAGTGTATACTACAAAAAATATTTGCCATGCACCGCAAAAGCGTTCGGTTTTGGCTAAAAGAAAAGGTGGCGACACTAATTATAATATATATTTAAATCAAAAGGCAGAGGATAAGAGAAATTCATTGTTATGGGTTACATGTATTTAAAATATTCACTTACCAAACAAGAATTTTTCAAGAATTTTCATCTGGCAACCATGTTAGGTGTTTTGGCCAAAAGCCTACTGTTTCTGCGTGATCCCTGGGGTAATGGGGCGTACACACGGTCGGACTTTTCAGCTACAAAAGTCCGACAGCCTGTCCGACAGACTTCCGGCGGACTTTCGGCGGACTTGCGGCAGACTTTCTAACGAACGGACTTGCCTACACACGACCACACAAAAGTCCGACGGATTCGTACGTGATGACGTACAACGGACTAAAATAAGGAAGTTCATAGCCAGTAGCCAATAGCTGCCCTAGCGTGGGTTTTTGTCCGTCGGACTAGCACACAGAGGAGCGGATTTCGGGGTCCGTCGTAGTTACGACGTAAAGATTTGAAGCATGTTTCAAATCTAAAGTCCGTCGGATTTGAGGCTAAAAAAGTCCGTTGAAAGTCCGGAGAAGCCCACACACGATCGGATTACCAGCCAGCTTTAGTCCGTCAGCGTCCGTTGGACTTTTGTAGACGAAAAGTCCGACCGTGTGTACGCGGCATAAGGGGTAATTATGATGCATGCCATTTTTGCAAAAATGATTTACACATGTACTCTGTATAGCATATAATAGCATGTGCTTGTATTGCACTGCATTGAAGCTACTCTGTTGTGATCATATTGTTTGTATACAGTATATCTGTCATCTACCGTCTATAGCTAAATCTGCTCCAATATGGTAAAGTGCATAGATGATTCAAGAGTAGCATAAATAGAAACTATAGTCTTTTAATTTATTAAATCATTTCAGTCCTAGCCTGTAATTCTAATTTATTACCAGGTGATTTTAAAGTTTTTAGTGTTCTTATAGTTTGACTGACAGAGGCATTCAAGTTTGTACTCAAAAAAATTTCATATTATTTTTTTAGATTGATAGATCTTTCTTTTGGTGGTCTTTATTAATTTTTTTTTACTGTGTAAAGAAAAAGACCAACCAATTAGAGAAAAAAAAAACAGTTCCCCTTATTGTTCTGGTATAAAACATATCATATATAGTGGGTAGGTGAGGTTGAAAAAAGACACAAGTCCATCCAGTTCAACCTGTGTGTATGCGTTTAGGTTAATAGTACATTGTATACCCGTGTATGTTGTGATCATTAAGATACCTATCTAGTAGTTTCTTGAAATTATTGATGCCCCCCCCCCCCCCCCCCGCTGATACCACTGCTTGTGGAAGAGAATTCCACATCCTTAATGCTCTGACAGTAATAAACCCTCTGCGCAGTTTAAGGTTAAACTGATTCTCTTCTAATTTTAGTGAATGGCCACGTGTCTTTTTAAATTTCCTTTCACTTAAAAGTTAGTTCCCTATGCTAGAGTCACCAGTACGGTATTTGTACATTGATATCATATCCCCTCTCAAGTGTCTCCTCTTCAAAGAGAATAAGCTCAATGCTTGTAGTCTTTCCCTATAGCTGAGATCCTCCAGTCCCTTAATTAGCTTTGTTGCCCTTCTCTGTACTCTCCCCATTTCCAACACATCCCTCCTGAGGACTGGTGCCCAGAACTGGACGGCATACTCCAGGTGCAGCCGGACCAGAGTCTTGTAGAGTGGGAGAATTATAATTTTATCTCTGGAGTGAATCCCCTTTTTATTGCATGCCAACATTCTGTTGGCTTTGCTTGCAGCACCTTGGCATTGCATGCCATTGCTGAGCCTGTCATCTACTAGAACCCCCAGGTCCTTTTCCATCCTAGATTCCCCCAGAGGTTCTCCCCCTAGTGAGTAAATTACCTTTTTGGCACCCAAATGCATTACTTTGCATTTTTCAACATTAAACCTCATTTGCCATGAAGTTGCCCACCCCATTAGTTTGTTTAGGTCTTCTTGTAAGCTTTCCACATCCTGCGTAGAAGTTATTGCCCTGTTTAACGTTGTATCGTCTGTAAATACTGAGATTGAGCTGTTTATTCCATCCTCCAGATTGTTTATGAATAAATTAAAAAGGATTGGTCCCAGGACAGATCCCTGGGGGACCCTACTTTTCTCACTGGCTCATTCCAAGTACTCCCCATTTATCACCATCCTTTGGACTCGCCCTTGTAGCCAGTTTTCAATCCAAGTACTCACCCTATGGTCCATGCCGACAGACCTTAGTTTGTACAGTAAACGTTTGTGGGGAACTGTATCAAATGCCTTTGCAAAATCCAGATACACCACATCCACAGGCCTTCCTTTATCTAGATGGCAGCTCACTTCTTCATTGAAGGTAATAGATTGGTCTGGCAAGAACGATTCTTCATTAATCCATGATGATTACTGCTAATGATATAGTTTTCATTACTAAAATCTTGTATATAGTCTCTTATCATCCCCTCTAATAGCTTGCAGACTATTGATGTTAGTCTAACTGATCTGTTGTTCCCCAGGATATATCTTGACCCTTTTTAAAATTCTGATGCCATGTTGGTTTTCTCCAATCAGCTGGTACCATTCAAGTCAGTAAACTGTCCACAAAAATTAGGAACATTGGTCTGGCTATCACCTGACTATTGACAAAGTTCCTTAAGAACCTTCGGGTGCAAGCCATCTGGTCCTAGTGACTTATTTATGTTATGTTTTTCAAGTCTATTTCTAATTCTGTCCTCTGTTAGCCATGAGGGTGCTTCCTGTGACATGCTATAAAAATTAACATTACAGTCTTGGTTTCTGTATCCCACCGTTTCCCTTGTGAAGACTGAGGAGAATCATATATTCAAAACCTTCGCCATCTCTCCGTCATTTGTAAGCAAATTCCTGTCATCATCCTTTATAGGGCCAATATGATCAGGACTTCCTTTCTTACTATTTATATACTTAAAGAATTTCTTGGGTTTTTTTTTACTCTACTCCACTATGTGCCGTTCGTGTTCTATCTTCGCCGCCCAGAGTGCAACATTTCTTATTGCATTCTTTGTAACATTGGAACATTGACAATGACCCCTCAACTTTGTATTTTTTGAAGGCCTTTTCCTTTGCTTTTATATGCATTTTTATATTGGAGATGAGCCACCCAGGATTTTTATTAGCCTTGTAAATTTATTTTACATTGAAATGCACTGGCTGATACCTTTATTTACTATGCTCTTAAAGCTCTCCTATTTTTCCTCTGTGTTCCTTGTTCCTAGGATTTTATCGCATTTAATATCATTTAGAAAAGAGCGCAGTTTAGGGAAGTTGGCTCTTTTGAAATTCAGTGTCTTTGTTTTACCCTTGTGCTTTTCTAATTCTGTGATTTATACTGAAACTAATTGACCTGTGGTCACTGTTTCCTAGGTTGCCCCATATTTCCACATCCGCGTTCAGCTCTGTATTGTTAGTAATCAGTAGGTCTAGTAATGCATTGTTTCTTGTTGGTGCATTTAGCATCTGACCCATGAAATTGTCCTGCAAGATATTTAGGAAATGACAAGCCTCAGACAAATGTGCGGTTCCTTCCTCCCAGTCTATATCTGGATAATTAAAATCCCCCATTATAATGAAAGAGCCGGTAACCGACTGAAAAGTCAGCCCAGTTCTCCAGAAATAGGGATGGGCCGAACGGACCCCTGTTCGGTTCGTACCAGAACTTCCGAACACTGCGAAACTTCAGACCCGAATAAACCACATTAAAGTCAATGGGACCCGAACGTCAAAAATCAAAAGTGCCCATTTTGAAGGCTTGCATGCAAGTAATTGGGCATACAATGGTTATAGGGGCCTGGGTCCTGCCCTGGGGGACATGTATCAATAAAAAAGTTTGTGAAAAATGTAATTTTTAAACGAGCAGTGATTTTTTTATTTTTAAAGTGAAAGCCTAAAAAATTCCTTCCGATATAGTGCCTGGGGGGTCCCCTTAGTCTACCTGTAAAGTGGCAGATCTGTACCATGTCTAGAATCTGCTGCAGCAATAATTGCATTTATAAAGCCAAAAAAATGAAATTTTCCCTGCAAGCTGCCTTTATTTTGCTCAGCAACATCTGGGGAGGCAGTGTGTATGATGAGGCCACAATAGTGCACTGGGAACAAGATTAGAGATCTTTTGGATACATTCTGATGTCACTTTGACTTTGTATAGAAGTAACGGGTGCGTAAAAAATTGGTTTTTGGGTGTCGTGGCGCCTTCCCACCATAACCCTATAGAGGTAATCTTGATGAAAGCAAGACTTGGCCTTGCTGTAAAAAATTGCAATGATATGCACCTGTCAAACAGGTACAGAAAACCTTGGAGGTCAATTTAGCTCCTAAGTCCCTAAAATCATTTTTCAGGACACTCCATCTTCCTCTGACTTTGTCATTGGTGCTAGCATGTACAGCTGGGTCCTCCCCAGCCTCTCCCAATAATTTGTCCATCAGATCCGCAATGTGCCAAACCCGAGCACCCGGTAAACAACATACAATTTGAAGTTTATGGTCTTTTTGACAGCCCTTTCTGTCCTTCTAATAATTGAGTTCCCTACCACAAGAATCTGTCTTTTCTTTCACTTGGCTTTACCCCCGCCCTCACTGGAGGAGTTTTTCCCCTGGCAGCTAGGGGCATCAGCAATGCTGGTCCCTGACTGGTTTCCCCAATATCATGCAACAGGGCATCTTTATTGGAAAAGTAAAGGTGGAAGGGTCTCGCACATAAAATCTATTCACACATATAGTCAAAATAATTGATAATAAAAAAATTGATGAAAATACTGTGGAAAAAATAAATTTAAAATATCACACTAATCCATGTGGATGGATGCACAACTAAAGTGAACTGTGTTTAGTATCTATGTATCAAAAATAAAGTTCATACAGTGAACAAGTGTATGACTGAATTTGGCTGTGTAGCTTCGTAAGTAAGTTGGAATTGAATTTAATGATAGATGGATAAAAGTTCATATTGATCTTCATGCAAAATATCCCGATAAGATTAGGGTCTCAGAACTCTCACCTTAAAACCGATATATACAGGCATCAAAAGGTGTCTTATATTGGGGCTGTATAGTGCATCTCAGTGATGTTCAGGCATTCTCATCTGTTAATGGTGGTTTGGCTCTTTTGCTTCCCGTTCTTCATAAAGTGGATGTGCCTATTAGGATAAATTCCACCAAGGCTCAACCAGCCCGGTGGAAAAAAGAAGGGGAAAGAAGAAAGCCTCCAATGGTGTAGTATGGGATGAATAAACAAGCTTTATTTAGGGCTAAAAAGTGGTCTCTTACATTTAAAAACAGTTAAAATCGCATATAGGCTTCCACCTTTACTATTCTATTGAAGTGTAATGTCAACACTTGTTGATTTTGCTGTTGTCTTTACAAGACATCATCACACAATAATAATTGTTATTATTACCCATCATCATATTTTTGTCACTTTCTACACATTTCCACTATTACTCGTTAACAGCGCGAAGGACACTTCCACTTATATTTATTGGAAAGTTCCAGCCCAGGACCGACATCCCTGACTCTTACCCCTCTACCCTTCCTGAGTGTCAGCCATCTACTCTGCTCTGGTGTCTGCACATCTTTGTCTCCACTCTGGGCTGGCCCCTGCCGGCACCTGCCGGGTACGTTTCCAGCTCTCCTTTAGTATGGAGTTTCTTCTCAATGTTGCCAGCTGCTTCCCTAATTTCAGGACCTGGGCTTCCAGGGAAACAATATGCTTACATTTTGCGTAGCAGTATTTTCCCTCGATCGGATGATCAAGGAACGCATACATGCTACAAGATGTGCATCGAATATAATCTCATTTTCTTCCCACAATTTTTTGGAAATGAGGCAACATGCTGGTATTGAGGGGGTTTAAACATGAAACTTGGTAATTTTGCACAAAATACATTAAATGTACAAGTGTCATTCATTTATTAGTTCCTCCTTCTTCCCTGCCCTCTATTGTAAGAAGAAGAGCTTTGGCTTACCAATGTAAACACTACACAGTTTACATTTGTTAGTACTGTGATTGATCATCCCAGTGATCACATGGTACAGAGAAGATCAAACCAGCTCTGTACACTGTGCCTGTGATGCAAACCCTACATGGGTGGCTCAGTTCACAGAAATTAACAGGAGTACTGGGTGCCCACTGACTGCTTTAAGTTAACTTTTTCACAAAAAAAATAAATAAAAGGTGAACTGAAACACTGTACACCAACCCCCCACCCCCTGGTCCCCACTGCATTTATGCAATACATCCATGCGTGATTCGTTTTGCCTGATGAAGCCAGTGCAGGGGTCCAGTGATTTGAAAGATTTGTGGCGTTCTTTTGGGACAAATCAAAAAGATTCTGATCGGTCACGTGCTGGCACATAACTGCTTTGTCTAGTCAATATAGCTCTCATCCTGGCATCCCTCAGTATTAAAGGGGATGAGGACCACAGGAAAACCTAATCATCCAAAGAGGTAAGTGCAGCAGGGACCAAGGGGGTGGACAATGCTAGTTCACCTTTTGTAAATATTCTTAGAATATGAAAATATACAAACATTTTTGCTTCTGTGTATTGTTTACATGTGCTTTTTTGGGTAGCCATATTCCCAGGCTCTGTTTCCTAGTTCTCATATCTCACTACAAATATACTTTGCAGGTATATAGCATAGCATATAGCATATATATAGGTTTGCCTGATTGATACCAACAGACTGCAGATGTAATGGTGTGGCAAAGGACCACTCTTCCTTGCAGCCAGAGACTTTAAAGCCCCGTACACACGGGACGAATGTCGGATGGCATCGACTGGTTCAATAGAAACCGGCCGACATTCGTCCCTTGTGTACTGCAGCCTTGCGTCAGCTATCTGATGTTAACACTAACCAAAAACTTAAAGCTGATCCCACGTCCCCTTTCAAAAAAGCACTGTCTTTTCTTCTGGATAGTGCAGTCAATGTGGGTCTGTTTTCTCCAAAAGAGAAAGAATTGTTTATTCCCGAATGCCCCATCATGCCGATATTCCATCATTTGCCTAAGGTCCACAAGGGGTTAAATCCCCTTTTGGGTAGGCCGATAGTCGCAGGAATAGGCTCGCTCAATGAACTACTTGGAGAATGGGTGGATAGCCAGTTACAACCCCTAGTCTGTAACCTTCCTGGGTTCTTAAGAGACACTAAATATGTACTCAATAAGTTACAGGATTTTTCATGGAAGGACAACTACAGGTGGATTAGTTGTGATGTGGCAAACCTGTACTCCAGTATTACACATAACCTAGGTATACAGGCTGTCGCTTGGTTTCTGAAAGAGTCAGGCCAAGTCTCAGTATTGCTCCAAGAATTCATTTTACTAGCCTTAGACTATCTGCTAACACACAATTTCTTTATGTTTGACGCGGGCTAATACCTCCAAAGATGTGGGGCCTCCATGGGGGTGAAATTTTCGCCCTCATTTGCCAACCTATACATGGGTTGGTGGGAAAGGACCTGCATCTTTGGACGTGATAGCCCCAGCCTTTTGGACACAGTATTCTTTTGTCACTACATTGATGACCTGCTGTTCATTACATCTGATGAGAAAGCCGAGTTAGATCTATGGCTTTCATATCTAAATGATAATAACTTAAATTTGAGATTCACTGATGATGTACGAGTGGCGACTATAGAATTTCTTGATGTGAAATTGACAGGATCAAATGGAACAGTAGTCACAGGCTTACATAGAACGCTTACAGCTGGTAATAGTCTTTTGAGAGTGGACTCCGCCCACCCAGGGCATACAATCAGAGGCATACCCTATGGTCAGTTCCTTAGACTAAAACGCCTATGTAGCACATCAGACAAATTTGAAATGGAAGCCACAGACATGACACAAAGATTTAAAGACAGGGGATATCTTGATAAAATTGTACATAGGGCCCTACTTGCGGCCAATAAGGTACCTAGAAACTCTTTACTTTTGGATGTATGTAAATGTAAACAGAAACAACCACAAAAAACTTTCCTTTTCCTCTACCAATATCCCAGTTTTCGCTACACCTTACAGCTCCGAATACAGTAAGATCAAAAATACAGTAACTAAATATCTTCCAATTTTATTGAACGATCCCATTTATAATGAAATTCTCTCTAGAGGCATCAAATCGTTATCCCATAGAGCACCTACATTAGGTAGCTCTCTTTCACCTAGTTTATTTTGTAATCGACAATCGGGACCAAGTTGGTTGCATTTTAGAGGGAATTTCAAATGTGGCATTAAAGGATGCGACTATTGTTGCTACATTAAAAAAGGTAAATGTGTGAAGTCTAGTACTAATGGTAAAAGTTTTGAAATTTCATCTTTCATTAACTGCAAAACCCAAAACTTAGTATATGTGATCACTTGTGAAACTTGCCACGTTCAATATGTGGTACCACACGTCGACTGAAGGATCTACTATATGATCATTTATATGACATTGAGTAAAATAAGTCTACTAATCTGGCTAAACACTGGAATCTTGTCCATTTTAAGGATGTTTCCAACTTATCCATCCAAGAAATAAAGAGGGTCACCACTCCTATAAGAGGAGGAAACAGATTCAGAATACTTTGCAAGCGCAAAGTGTTCTGAATATTCTCCTTACATACGAGAATACCTTTGGGGTTAAATTTCAAGTGGGATGTCTCACACTACTATGATTGACCCTGTGCTTTCATTCATTTTTCTTTGCTTTTATTTCGTTAAGCCAGATTTCACCTCTTTGGAGCTATTAATTTGGGTACCACTGGTCTCAGCCTTAGTAATCAGATTTTTCACGATCGCATGGTGTATGACCATTGACCTGGATCACCCTTGTTTTCTATTAACTTGATATGGTTCAGGCGTCATTGTCTCTAGTTTTAGCAATCGGATTTTTTATGATTGCATGGTGTATGACAACTGACTCGGATCAACTCTGCTTTTTATCAATTTGATATGGATAAGACTTTTCTTTCTGGAGTCATTCATTGCTTGTCATCGGCCACACAATATAAAAATCTGTTTGTTTGTTCTTTTGCTCTTTGGTCCTTTCGTTTAACAGTTCAATAGCATATTGCTATGCACCATTATCCAGTTCTTTATTAATCACCATTTGTTAATCCAAGCCAGAATATAACAATAAAATATAAACATATAGGTTTGGGTTTAAGTAACAAATATGAGGGTTCTACTCAAATTTTATATGAACATCTTTCCTTTGCTCTTTGGACATTATGATATAACACACCATTGACACTCAACATGTTTTCTATAGACTAAACAATTCATTGTTTACTAACACTTTTAGTCTTCAATTGAGCTTGTGTTATGGTATCAAGAAAATACAGGTGTTCATTACTGCATACTATAGATCTTTGTGTAGATCTCATTGTTTTTATGTTTATATGTTTACATGTTTTAATGCTTTGAGCCATGACATTAAGTATAATAAGTGTCAGTATTACATAGTGTTTGCCTTTATATGTATATGTATTGATCTAGTAATGGTTTGTTTCGACAATGCATATATATTGGTCAGTGTATTGACGTTTCAATGAGTGCTGTGACCGATTTGTTTATTAGCTACATTTATTACTCATTCATTTACTGTTGTTATGAACATCTACAATGTTGCTATCACTGATGTCACTGCCATCATTCCATTATTTTATTTACCAATATCTCTGCACTATATCTAGACCACAATTATCTTAGTTTATCTTATATATCTAGAGCTTGCATGCATTAACAGAAGGAGGTGTCCATGTGAGGATATGAGTTGATTAGAACTATTTGACACATGCCAATAGTCTTTTACATTCATTGGCTTGATATTTATAATATTTATTGTAGCATATTAATATATTATTTAACGTTCCTCAGACTTAGTTCATTAACACATTTAGTCTATATTTTTTACATGGCATTCCTTATTCCTTTATCATTTCTTTATTTTCATTTTTATCATTTATTTTTCACTTAGCACTTATGAGTCTTATAATTGGTTCACTCATATATTAACATACAATTACACCTATTCATTCATTTTTTACTTTACATATACTAATATTAATGATCTTTTACACATCATTTTATATTCACTTTTTATTTATTTTTCACATATATTTATACACATATTGTTTGCACATGGTTCCATTTAGTTGCACTTTTTTCAATCACATAATAAAGGTTTTATTTTATTCACAGCATTTGTTGAAACTTCAGATGTCTCACTGTACTTAATTGGCACGTCAATTGACTGATCAATCCACTAATTATGGAGTCACATGGGTTGTAACAAAAAGTATTTATTTCCCTTTTGATTCTTGTGATTGCTAGCTATGATTAAGCACTGTCTGTAGTGTGAAATGCGTAAGCTCTTTTGTCCGCTCTGCTGTGGTATGTATGTTTGATTATATTTTTTGAATAAAAGGCAAAAACTTTTTTGGAGTGCGGCTGTCCAGAAGTTCTTCTTTTTTTTTATAATCAAAATTTTATTTCCATTTTATAAATACAACAACAATTCATTCATCATTACAAGACCCCCATTTCATCTACCCAAAAAAAAAAATAGTACATTAAATCCCTCCACTACCCCATTCACCTAAACCACACCCACTTATCCCTTCCCCTATTCCCCCCCCTCCATTTCGGAACCACCTAGTAGTCTGTCCGTTACTCCCCACAAAAAAAAGGGGGGGGAGTGTTCATGTGTTTATCAAATATCATTAATTAGTGAAAAAAAAAAAGGTGTGCATGTATTTATTTAATTTTATTAATAAATTATTTATTAGTTAGTGTAAGAGGCCCTTATTGGCCAGGCTATCCTTACAAGTGTTGTTCCCAATTACCCATCGTGTAATCTAAAAATTTAATAGTATATTTCTCCCATCTATACTGGGAAAAAAAAAAGAGTGTTCATGTGTTTTTCAAATAACATTAATTAGTGTGAAAAAGCCCTTGTTGGCCAAACTATTCAAAAAAGTGTCAATCACCCTTCGTGTACTATACGCCATTCCATAGCCTAGTTCCTTCCAACTTAAGCTATGAGAGAAGAAAAAAAAAAAAATTAAAATTTATGGGGGAGAGGTGAAGGGCGGACTTCCCACTCTGTACTTACTTCGTGGGGAGGGTGGGGGAAGAGAAGGAGGAGAAACAAAAAAAAACACAAAAAAAAAAAGGAAAAACACCACCCCCCGTTCCCCTTTTAATGGGTCAGTTTGATGACATCAATACTCGTTCCCAGGTCGATACCTTTTATTATACATATTCACAGGGATTGTACCACCGCCTCTCTCTCTCTTTCATTGTTCTCTCTCTCTTTCTCCATCTCAACAACACTTTTTTTCCAACCTTCCCAGTTCTTTTCAAATTTCCCTTGTTGGCCCTTTACTACATGAACCCATCTTTCTGCTTCCATTATTGAACTGACTTCATTTCTCCAGTCTGATATTGTGGGGCCCTGGGTTTGCTTCCAAAATTTCGGTATGACTTTTTTCCCTGCATTTAATAAATGCAGTGTTATACTATCCCGCTACTTTTTGTTGGGTCCCGGCATCCCATGGAATAGATAATGTAATGGTTTAAATTCCAGGGGCCCCACGGTCAATTTCTTGATCCATGGGGATACTGACTCCCAGAATGATCTAATTACTGGGCATGTCCACCACAGATGAAGAAATGTACCCTTCTGACCACATCCTCTCCAGCACCTATCACTTAAGGTTGGAAACATTTGTGCTAGTTTAACTGGGGTCCTATACCATCGTGATAAAAACTTATATGCCATCTCTTGCATCTTTGAACTTATAGATGTGGAGTACGCTAATACAATCATCTTTTTAATTTGATTATTAGTCAATACCTGATCTAATTCCCTCTCCCATTCCCTTACAAAGTATGGAGTTGTCCCCTCCTGCCCACTAAGTATCACTCCATACATTTGCGACAATACATGCCTGAGGTTTGTAACTAAAAAATATTTTTAAATCTTGTGACGTGATAATGATGTATTGCAACCCACGTGAAGAATAAAAATGTGGCGCTATTCTAATCACTCTTTCCGTAATATTACCATTACAAGTGAATATCCTAAACTAATAACCCTTTTGTTCAAAGGGTGTGAATCAAACAAATAATTAGTGAAAAATAGTGATAATAAAAATCAGAAAATAAAAACAAAAAAACAAAAAACACCAAAACGCAATGAAGTGACTTCAGTGACTCAGTGATATTGCTGAAAATCGCAGATGTGTCACTTCTATAATTAAGTGTGCAGTTGATCAATAACACACTCAGCATAAACTTCGTGACTAAATAACATAAAAGGTCCAATAGTAAGTGCACATATGTGAAATAAAGAAAGTCCGTGATGAAGATGCACAATAAATAGTGTCACAGCAAATCTTGGAAGATCCTGCAGTAAACTTGAACTCTCCACCACACCTCTGTGTTCAGTGTTCCCTCTCCCAATAGACAGTCTCTTACCAACTCTGTATGCCTCCACTTTCGTATGAGGCTAGCAAGCATAAGAATATCCAGGCAATCAGAAGGGGTTAAATGTATTCCATTCAGGGACTCGTTCCATATGTAAATGAGAAAGAACTCCCAATAGTGTGATAACGTAAAAACTTTTAATATCCACACTACAAAATACACTACAAAAGGTACACTCACATTGTGTCAACTTTATAACAGCACATCAAAACACTCCACGGCACTCTGTGCACAGCAATCTCAACAAGGTAATCTGGGTGGTCTATCCTAAGGTTTTCACATAGGGTGTGTGGTCACGGCGGACCTCAATGCCAACAGCGTGTGTAGGGATCTATCTCACCCACTCCTCGCTCGCTCTTCCAGTGACTCCTCCGTCTCCCTGACAAGTGAACCGCAGCCCCTTGTTCTCTTAAGCCACACAGTCTCTGGTGTTTATCCTTCTCTCGGCCTTGCCGAGACTGTGTGGCTTAAGAGAACAAGGGGCTGCGGTTCACTTGTCAGGGAGACGGAGGAGTCACTGGAAGAGCGAGCGAGGAGTGGGTGAGATAGATCCCTACACACGCTGTTGGCATTGAGGTCCGCCGTGACCACACACCCTATGTGAAAACCTTAGGATAGACCACCCAGATTACCTTGTTGAGATTGCTGTGCACAGAGTGCCGTGGAGTGTTTTGATGTGCTGTTATAAAGTTGACACAATGTGAGTGTACCTTTTGTAGTGTATTTTGTAGTGTGGATATTAAAAGTTTTTACGTTATCACACTATTGGGAGTTCTTTCTCATTTACATATGGAACGAGTCCCTGAATGGAATACATTTAACCCCTTCTGATTGCCTGGATATTCTTATGCTTGCTAGCCTCATACGAAAGTGGAGGCATACAGAGTTGGTAAGAGACTGTCTATTGGGAGAGGGAACACTGAACACAGAGGTGTGGTGGAGAGTTCAAGTTTACTGCAGGATCTTCCAAGATTTGCTGTGACACTATTTATTGTGCATCTTCATCACGGACTTTCTTTATTTCACATATGTGCACTTACTATTGGACCTTTTATGTTATTTAGTCACGAAGTTTATGCTGAGTGTGTTATTGATCAACTGCACACTTAATTATAGAAGTGACACATCTGCGATTTTCAGCAATATCACTGAGTCACTGAAGTCACTTCATTGCGTTTTGGTGTTTTTTGTTTTTTTGTTTTTATTTTCTGATTTTTATTATCACTATTTTTCACTAATTATTTGTTTGATTCACACCCTTTGAACAAAAGGGTTATTAGTTTAGGATATTCACTTGTAATGGTAATATTACGGAAAGAGTGATTAGAATAGCGCCACATTTTTATTCTTCACGTGGGTTGCAATACATCATTATCACGTCACAAGATTTAAAAATATTTTTTAGATACTATTATACACTAAGTGGCAGCTTTAGATAGGCTTTACCAATTGATGTTTATCACCATTTAATTGATTTGCTCCGAGGCGCAGTGGTGGTTAATTGTGTGTATGTAGGACGTTACACATAAAAGGACCGTTTATTCATGCCTGAGGTTTGACCTTTGCACACACTGCTTTTCAAACATAGTGAGTGAGTTCATAGATCTTATTGATGACTTACTTTTATTGAGAAAGCTCATTATTTTATTATACTTCCACTCTACCATATGTACTGGCCCAAGTCTGGACACCACCTCTGTCAGGGTTTGTAGGACTCCACCCGGGGCAAACCTGCCACACGTGGAATCCCCATCCCGACTCCATGCCCCCAGATACCCCGTCTCCTCCCCCAGGGGGAACCAAGGGAATCCCTCCAGAGGAGCCAGAGGGGATATCCAGGGGGCATATTTACCACTCTTATTCAACTTATCCCACACTTCCAGCGTGTTCTGGGTTAGTGATGACTTCCACTGAGACAGCCCTCTTGACAGGCTTTGAATCCAAGGTGCCCCTGCAAGTTCCCTCCCCGCCATAGACTTTTCTACTTGAACCCATAGTTTTTTGTGTGTGTCGTGGCACCAATTCAGAATCTGGACTAAGGCCATAGCCTTATAGTATAAAGCTATATCAGGTAACCCCAGGCCCCCCTCGGCCTTATTTCTTCGCAGGATGTCGTATACCAGTCTCGGTCTTTTATCGTTCCATACAAACGCCACAAACATCCTGCGTATCTGTCTGAAAAAGGATTCCGGTACCTTAATTGGTACTGTGTATAAATTAATCTAGGAAGTATACTCATTTTTATGGCATTAATTCTCCCAAACCAAGTTAAATATTGGCCCTTCCATTTTTTTAAGTCTTCTGCTATCTCCATCAACAGTACCCCATAATTAAGTTCATATAGCAGCTTCGTATCTACGCTAATGCGTACCCCCAAATACACCAGAGACTCTCTCTCCCATACAAATGGGTATGCATGTCGCAACGTCCTTTCCATTACTATTGGGACATGGCTAGGAAGGATGATCGACTTCTCAAAATTAATTTTGAAATTAGATAAAATACCAAATTTTTGTACCTCCACCATCAGTGTAGCTAAAGATGTCTGTGGATCAGAGAGGAAAAAGAGAAGGTCGTCTGCATAAGCTGCTACCTTGTGTTCCACCTGTCCTATACACGTCCCAATTATCTCTCTATTGTTTCTGATTTTGCGTAAAAATGTCTCCAGTGTTATCGCAAATATTAAAGGTGATAATGGACACCCTTGCCTCGTGCCATTCCGTATATTGAAGCAATCTGACAGTGTACCATTTACCTTAATGCTTGCTCTTGGATCTGCATACATAGACATTATCCACCCCATCATCCGCTCCCCCAGGCCTATCCCCCTCAGCACTTCCCTCATAAAGCCCCAATTCACCCTGTCAAATGCCTTTTTGGCATCCATTGACAGTATGATCCTTGGGGCTCAATCTGGGTCTGACTGCATCCAATGGAGAACATGAAGCACCCGGATAGTGTTATCCCTAGCCTCACATCCTTCCATGAACCCCGTCTGGTCCAAATGCACCAGTTCCCCAATGTGACCTCGAAGCCTCAGGGCCAAGATCTTTGCTAGTAGTTTGGTGTCCGAGTTAAGTAGGGAGACAGGCCTGTAGTTTGCGCAGCTTTCCCCCCCTCTGGCAATACCGTTATATACACCAAAAGGGCTTCTGATGGCAGTGGATTAGACCCATTAATTGAGTTGAAATAATTACAAAGAGGTTCTATTAATAATGGAAGGAATTTTTTATAATATAAATTTGTCAGCCCATCAGGCCCTGGGCTCCTCCCTAGTGGTAATGTTGCTATCACCCTACCCAATTCCTCGACCGTAATAGGGCGCTCCATTTCCTCTATAATTGTTTTGGATAGCCTGGGCATTGATACTTTATTAATGTAATCCCATATCTCTTTTCTGCCATGACTCTCACTATCCCCCACTACCTGGGTATCTGCTTTGGGAATGTTATATAACACCTCGTAAAATTTACCAAATTCTGCAGCTATGGCGCTTTTTCCCACTACCTTCTTACCTCCAACTACTAAACTATGGACATGTCTGGAGTCTTGTTGTTTTTAAAGTTGTTTAGCCAGTAACCGCCCACATTTGTTCCCCTGTTCATACGCCCTATTTGCAAAGAACCTAATTTTATTTTTAACTTTTTGTTCTAGGCACTGTGAGAGTTTGGTTCGCAAACCCTCCAAGCGCCTATTATCTGTAGGATCAAGCTTCCCCTTATGTTTCACCTCCAGTTCATTGATTTTATCGTTTATCTCTTTTTTCCCTTCCTTATTTATATGTGAACCATACGCTATTACTGTATGTATTGGCGTATAACACTCACTTTTTCACCATGAAAATCGGTTGCAAATAGCGTGTGCGTGTTATACACCAGTACTCCAGTACTTCAATTTTAGCTGCCTCAGAGGGGACAGGGAGGGGGGCGGGACGAGCACCGTCAGATTACATACAGTGAGAATCTCCTGTTTACTTGGCGGCCTCTGTAATAGGAAGTCCCGTCTCCTGGGCTGCCATTGGACCACTGTTCTGTCTATCATAAGAGATTCTCACTGTGTGTAATCTGTCTGCGCTCCTCCCACCCCCCTCCCTGTCCCCTCTAGGCTGCAGATGGGCATCGATCAGGCTGTATTGATGGCAATTGTGAGGCTGCTGCATTGATGGCAATTGTGAGCCTGCTGCATTGATGGCAATGGTGAGGCTGCTGCATTGATGGCAATGGTGAGGCTGCATTTATGTGGACTGATGAAGCTGAATTGATGTGGACTGATGAGGCTGCATTGATGTGGACTGATGAAGCTGCATTGATGTGGACTGATGAGGCTGCAGATGGGCATTGATGGCAATGGTGAGGCTGCAGATAGGCACTGACTCTTATTTTGCTTCAAAGTTCTTTATTTCAAATTTAATTTTTTTTCCTGAAACTTCCCTCTTAAAATGAATGTGCGTGTTATACGCCTGTGCGTGTTATACACCGATAAATACGGTAATTCCCCTCTTATGACTGTTTTATGGACCTCCCACACCACTTGATCTGACACTTCCCCTGCCTTATTTATTTCCAAATATTCTTTTATTTTTATACCCAATTTCTCCACTATTTCTTCCTTATCCAGTAATGACTCATTCAGGCGCCATGTTCGCTCTAAATGACCCATCTGAACCAGTTGGAAAATCAGTATTATTGGGGCATGATCTGACGTGGTTATGGGTCCAATTGTGCTCGAGAGGACACTTTCCAAATAAAATTGATCCACCAGGAAAAGGTCCAGCCGTGAGTACATATCGTGTGTTTTGAAATAATAACTGAAGTCCTTAATTCCTACGTGCAATTCCTGCCAACAGTCAACAAGGTGTTGAGAGCGTATAAGTTGCTTAACTTGTTTTAAGGATCTGAATGATATGGCGGTTCTGCCTGTTGATGTATCCATATTTGGATCCAGCACCAGGTTAAAATCCCCGCCCACCATCAGACATCCCTCTCTAAATTGTTCCAATTTCCTCAATGTTTTAACAAAAAAGTTAACTGACCCTTCATTTGGTGCATATATCGTTGCGAACGTATATCGTAAGCCATGCAGCGCGCCCTTCACAAATAAGAAACGCCCTTCGGGGTCACTCTGCAGGGTCTCCATTATCCATGGGCATGACTTCTTAATGGCAATTGTGACCCCTCTAGCCCTTGCGATTGGAGACACTGCATGGTACCATTGGTTCATAATATTCTGGGGAAGGCTAGGAATGGAGCTACCCCTAAAGTGCGTCTCTTGTAAAAAAACTACGTCCGCTCCATAATGTTGCAATTCGACCCAAAGGCGCCCTCTCTTATTCGGTGAGCTCAGCCCCCTTACGTTATATGAGATAATTTTCAATGTGGCAGCCATTCTTTAAATTACCCTTCTAGGCTCCCGGTACCCGCCCCTTGCTACTTCCCCCGTGACCTTACTCTTTCTGGTTTCTTCATCGCTGACCCTACCTACCCACCTACCCCTAGAACACTCAACATTGAATCCCAAAGTAAAAAATAAACTCTCCACTTGTACCATACCAAAAATCCTACATATTCCTCTTTCACACCAAAAAACTCCCCCCTGGAGTACAATTACTAACCGGGACGGGGGCCTGTGCAAATATACACCCCATATGCACAGGTCACCTCCCTTCCCTGCTTTTAGCAGGTTGATTAATCCCCTCACTCGGGATTGACCTATTGACCACAAGATAGTCCCCATACCCAACCGTGCCCCTTCATTCCCCCCCCGTCCTCCCGGGCATTAATTGCAAATCCCTTCCTTGGTGGGGAAAAAAAAAAAAAAAAAAGAACAAAAAATAAAAAAACAGAAAAAAGGGAAAGTAAAAGACAACACCCTCACGATTTCATTTCCCTTAATTCTATAAGGATCCCCCACTACTCAGTCCTTTTATACACTATCTATGTTCTCTTCGGGCCATGCCCTTATTGGCTTTTGCCGTGACTTCTTGCCACCGCTTGGGCCGCTGTAGGAGAGATCCAGCAAAATTTATTCTCCAATCTACAAAGTCCACCATAGGAAGGTCCAATCTTTGCACAAAAGATTCTAAATTATCTTTAGTTCGCAGTATTGCTTTTCTCCCATTCTTGGAAGCTGTCAAACTGAATGGGTATCCCCAACGGTATTTAATCTCTGCCGCACGTAGAGCTTCTAACAGCGCTCGTACTGATCGACGCTGGTACAGAGTCCGTCGTGATATATCTGGGTATAGTGCTATATTTGACCCTTCGAACAGAATTGTTGATTTACAACGGGCCATCCTCATTATATTGTCTTTTACTGTATATTTCTGTACTCTGCAGATAACATCTCTTATTGTATCAGCTTTGTTGTTCAGGGATGAAACCCGATGGGCCCAATCTATTTCTATAGTTTCTGGTGCCTGGTCCCCCAAGATCTGTCTAAATATTTTTATTGTTGTAGGAACCAATTCTGATATTGGGATTGATTCAGGCAGTCCTTTTATACGGATATTCTGTCTTCTGTCCCTGTTCTCATAATCGTCCAACTGGTCCCTATACGCATTTAATACCTCTTCATGCTTTTTAATAGTGTCTTGAGCATCCGCTACAGCATGTATTATGGCCTCTTGTTCACTTTCCACTTTTTCCATTCTATGCCCCAGGGCCCTGATGTCTTCCTTCAAACTTTCCACTGCTTGTAAACATGATTGTTTCACCGAGCTAATTAATTGCTGCATGTCATTTTTTGTGGGGAGGGCCCTCAATATTTCCCAAATGTCCTTTTCCAGGTTTCCATCTTGTTCGCCCAACCCCTGAGACCTAATTTCCCCATATTGGGGGTTCCATTGATTACACATTAATGCCTGGTTGTCTTCGGGTAGATGTTGACTGGGGTCCACTTCCACCTCTGTACCACAGCTGAACCTATGTTAAGGGCCGGGTCGTCTCCTTTTCCCCTAGATGTAGTCTCTGTGCACTGTATGTCCTCTAGTGTCCCCCCAGTAGCCTCCACATGTTCCAGCATATCTTTCTCTTGTGTAGATAAGTCTTGTTTCTCTATATATGCTGATGGGGATCCTACTCCGGGGCTTGTGCGACCCTGTTCCCCTGCCCCCGCTTCCTCTCTCATGTTCCTGGGGCTCCTTCCACCGCCCGGGAAACTTTCTTCCATGGCTTTCCTCCCCCTTCCTGCAGCCGGGGATCTCCTACCATGTGATGTGAAGCCATCTCCTACTATCAGGCTGTCCCGCTTCTTACCTGGGATCCCACGTTGTTTTCTCTATGCCGCCAATGATAGTGGAGCCGCTGTGTTTCTTTGTATTCTGTCTCCCTGACTGTCGACCATCCACACAGTCAGAGGCACGGGGAGACATGTATGCTCGGATGCCGTCCATCGAGCTTCGGCCCCTTCCAGCCGGGTGCAAGGCGGCTTGTCTGCGAGTCGTCATGTCTCCATCTGTCAGTGGCTCAGCTGAGCTCAGCTGTTTGCAGCGTCAACCCGGGAACATGGGGGGGGCGGAGCACTCACTCACACGCGCTCACTCCATCCGCCTTCCGACAGAAAGTGTCCAGAACTTCTTCTGATGTTGATTGCTATATGCATTGCCAGCACCTGGGCTTCTAAACTGGAGGAGAGGTTTTCCACCTTTGTCTGACCTACCTGGAACAGTGATATCTCCTTCCCTTGTGTACTGCAGCCGGTGTAACAGAAGCCTTCTATCTAAGGGGCATGACCGAAAAAAGTCTGCCAACCGCCTCCCATCCTGCACTCTCAGCCAATGGCTGAGAACGTTGACAGGAGTGTTCTGGTGGGGGGGGCGTCCCCCTATTAGAACACAATAGAACAGCAGGGGAGATTGCTGTACCAACATGGGATTGTTAGTACAATGGCTCCGACCTGAGCTGTCAGTTTTTTTTTGTTCAACCTGCAGTGTGTACTAGGCTTAAAGGTACATTCATGCTTGCAAATGCACCCATTCGGTGATTAGATGTGAAAGGCAGACTCATTAAAAGCAAAGGACGGCTCTCACAGCTAATTGCACCCACTCATTTGTAATCTCTCATGCAGCGATCACATGCGAGTGATCAGCCCCAGATATAGACTGCCTGCGTCCAGGATCGATCACTCACATGTGATCGCTGTATGAGTGGGTGTGATTAACTGCGGGCAGTCTCTCATTGCTTTAAATAGGGCTGCCTCTTGCACCTAATTATGGGAACCCCTGCTGGGGTTCTCGCATTTAATAATCTAATCACCAAGTGAGTGCATTCGCAAGTGTGAATGTACCCTAAGTCACATGAGGAAGCTGGGGACCACATTTTTTTATTTATGCTGAGAAAAAGTTACTTAAAAGAATATTGTGATTGATATTTTAGACACTTTCTATGTGATTTATGGGGCATGAGTTTTTATGAGCGGCCCATTTTAATTTTTGCCTTCTGCCTACCTCATGTCCTTACAAAATACATCTTGGCTGTCTGACTTATGCATTCAAATAACTGATATTTGCAGTAGCTCATAATGTCACAAGAATGGATTGTGTTCAAAGCTTGGATGTTTTTTCTTGCATACATTAAGGTTATAGTGCTTTAGTCAGGGCTTTAAAAGCGCTAATTATTTTTTCAAATGAAACTTGAGAAAGGAGAGTTCTCTTCACTTATATTTCCTTCTATGTTAGAACAGGTCAATTTGCTCCATAATTGTAAGTTTTTTGCAATTTACTGCCAGTTACTTCAAAAGTACATCCAGAAACAGAAATGATGTGACAGAACATATAAGCACTTTAGTTATCAACAACACACAAAATATTTGACTTTCATCATTTTCTTCTCATATTTTGCTTTATAGGAGCAGTACTCATAGGCCTATTCACATCTCTTCATTTTGATAACATGCAGGAAAAGACGCATTTTGATGTGTGTTACTTCTCTCCTCCGTGGGCATCATGGGCAGCAGGCATCATGGGCGGCTTCCCTTTCTCTCCTCTGAGGGCATCATGGGCGGGTTCCCCTTCTCACCTCAGCCGGAATCATGGGCACAGCGGCTTCCCCTTCCCCTGCTAGGCGGCTTCTGGAGCTTCCGTCTCCTCCCTCCTCCACGGCAGACAATCGGGAGGCTTCTCCTTTTGGCCAATCGGGAAACGGGTCACAGACCCACTTCCTGATTGACAGGGAGATTTAGTGTGAAAATAGCAAATATTCATTCGCTATTGTCATATAGCGGGTGGGCTCGGTTCGCAGTGCTCTGCGCCCTGAGCCCACCCTATTTTGAAGTCTATTAGAGCCTCTGGCTCTAATCACGTACTTCAAAAAAACACAAACCCCCCATTGGAATTCATGCATCTGACGTCCTGCAAGGGGCCGGAAGCATGAATAGGGGGGGCGGCACCTGTACGGCCTTACTGGACGGGCTGTCCCTTAATACCACCCTGCAACAGTAAGCATCAATGCACCTGCACTGTAGGGAAACCCAACACACATGCTGCACGTTGTCATTCACTGCATAAAAATAAAAATGGTTTGTGCCGTTTTTTTCATGTGTTAAGGTGCGCTGCCAACCTGTTCAAAATGAATGAGCTTCCTGAAAGAGACACACGATCATCAGATCATTAATTTCAACAAAAATCTTCCCAAAAGATTACATGTGAATTTACTATATTCTAACCCATCTCTGCAATGTCAGACGACAATGGGCTTAAGCTCGCTACAGTTCACTGTCGTCTGAAGTCACAGAGCCCGTCCACGCTCTGGAAGAATCCTGAAGCTCAGCATTCATAAACCCATGGTTATTCTTCTCCTGAGGCCTCACTTCATCACTCTTGACTCCTAGGCTATGTCTCTAGAAATTCAAACCCCTTCACTAACAGAGTCCCTGTTTCCCATGCCATGTCGCCAGCTTCCTGGCTGCTTAATTGCTTGAGCACTTGACACAAGTATGGTAGTCATTAGCAATGGCAGTATATCCTTCCTAAAACAGCTTCTCTGCTCGTTAGGCCTCTGTATTGTATGTTCTCTAATTTCTCTCACCCCCTTAATTAAGCCCTGTTCTTTTAATACGCAATGCATGCACCCCTTATTGACTTCAGACCAGGCAGTTGAATTGAACAGCAAAGTTCTTTTACAAACTTATGAGGGTAACAAAATAACGCTTTTTCAAGACATCATCAACACACATCCCTGACAAAGTTCTCTAAAGGCCCCTGTTGTAGTGCCCCAAGAGGTAGTCATACCTTAATTTGGCAGTAAAGTCCACCAAAAGTCATTTGCAAGGCAAGAGTCCATTATTGGCAGTAAATACATAATTTAGTAGCAATAATCCACAACGGGTAGTAAATCTATGACTGGTATCTATGACTAAGTCCATATAAGTTCATACCCCTTGGAACCCCAACTGGGCTTTCACAAGGGGTGGTGACCCAGAACAGTAGCAGCTTATATCTTAGCAGTTAAGTCCCCAAAAAGCTTTTAGACCAAGATTTAGTTCCATTTTATACAATTTATCCTGCAGAGGGCGGTACGCTTCAGAAAAGCCTGGGAAAACCTGGCCAACAGAGTTGACCCTTGCCTACCAAACAGCATCACCTCTGCTGGGCAACATTAACTACAAGGTGGAACTTACACAGCAGAAAATACATTTAGGCCTGAAAGTACTGAACTTAACCAGCACAGAAATACTGCAGTTAGCACCTGCTTACACTGTGATCGCAGGGCATAGCTGCAGCACCAGGCCGATGCCGCAGTCATATAGGTGAGTATGCGTGTTTGTCTTTTGATTTCCTGCACTTCTCCTTTAAAGTAAATTTGTGCTACAGTTTAAGGGCCTGTATGCATTATGCTCAGTTTACCACGCTCATGCTGGTAAGCATTGTGAAGGGCAGATCAGTGCATTATTTTGGGGTTTTTTTGCAACTTTATGGTGATAAAATAAAACTTCATTCAAACTCATGTTGGGACATGATGATGTGCATTAACATGCAGCGAATTGACCATACACTATATAATCTGATTGTACAATCTTCTTTAGATTTTTTTTTTAATCCTTTTTATTGAGTTTTATATTTGAAGATACAAAACAGAGCCTATTGGGCATACCCAGGCTCAGCACATAACATTGCAATAAAACAAATTGTATAAAAAATTAAACAAAACTACATGCTCCAACAACTTCTGAAGTTGTTGGTATATAGTAGGTATCAGGCACACAGGGATAGCATTAAGCAAAATTAACAGAGATGGAAGTCACAACTCTTAAAGAGGCAGATTAGATTAGATACGGGTTCAACTATACACATATGTTCACCTGTTTTTTGTTAGGTAGTCAACTAGTTTGGAGGTCCTGGATCAGTGTTAGTGGACATGTACTCTACCCAAATGTCCCAAACCTTGTGGAATCTTTTAGGGCATCCTCTCGCTAAATAGGTGGCCTTGTACAGTGGTAGATTAGAGTTAACTATTTTTTTCCACAAGGTTAAAGTTGGGGCACATGGAGATTTCCATTGGAGAAGAATCATTTTCCTTGCATAGAATAGTAATCCTATCAGAGTCCTAGAAGCCCAAAGATGAGCCAGAGTATCCACCAGACTCAGCAGACAAACCTCCACATTCCGGGGCACCTGAATAGTGGTTACAGAAAGTATTACTGCGACCACTGCTTCCCAAAAAGTTTGAATATGAGGATATTGCCATAAAATGTGGATAAAGTCCGCTGAGTCCGCTGAACACCGCCAGCACTCCGCAGGAACAGAGGGGAATATTCTGTGTAAACGTGTAGGCATGAGGTAGATCCTGTGTAGGAGTTTGTATTGAATCAATCTGTCCCTAGCAGAGACCAGCTGCAGAGAGGCACATTCCCACATATCTTCCTAATCTTCATCATCTAAGCTAGGGACATCTAGTGCCCATTTAGATTTAAATGTTTCCAACCCTGAGTGAACAGAGGGAGACATGTTCTTATAAATAGTGGAAATAGGTTTAGTGAGGGTATCATCTCTAAGTACATCCTCTAGGGTCGAGGTATAGAAAGCTACTGGTTGCTGTTTAAATTGTATTTGAAAGGCATGTCTCAATTGTAGATATCTAAAAAAATATATACATTTGGTAGGTCAACTCTTCTTTAGATTTTGCAAAACTATCTAATTTGAGGACATAAATAAACAATCCATTCAGTATGTGTTAAAACAGGCAGGTCCTTGAACTACATGGCTGATGGTAGATCTGATGGAAGATTGTACAATCAGATTATACAGTGTATGGCCAGCTTACGATACCACAAGATAGCGTTAAAACCCTCTTCTATGCCCCCTCTCTGATTTAATTTACTATTGTTACTATAGGAGTGGCTTTAGAGTACCTCCTTATTTAAGGAGGAAAGAGCATCTCGTTACATCAAGTTGGAATGGGGAAAAAAAAAAGAAATAAACTTGAAAAGGGATAACATCAATAGTCAATGTACAAAATGACACATAACACATTTTCTGTACAATTTACACTACCTAACTGTAGGTCCCTACAGCTAACATTCCCTACAAGCAGAACCAGAGCATTGCTCCCGCAAGAGGAATACTCTGCTTAACTGCAGGCCTTCATCTGTAAGATAGACCACCGTCACATCTCCAATTCTCCTAAGAGAAGACACAAAATATATCTGAGTACAATTAACTACACATTACCAAACAGAGGGGGTTATCATCCTCTGTCGGGTAATCAATAAAACATACAAAAAATGTTTTTTTATATATGTGGCATGTATGTCCCTGCCAGGATTGTCACTTCCTCAAAAGGAGTCTAACAGACCTCCTGCAGAGCGCAACCTGAACAGACATGCCAGGCAATGAACACATCTTCTCATTGGCAAATAAACTTTCTGTTTGGCTCCTAAACAGGAGTCCTTTTCTTTTTTTTTTTTCAGTACTTGTGGCAAAGGGATTTATCAGAGACAGCACATTCCAGTGTCCATAACTTTGTCCATGTCAGGCACCCTGGATGAGAGTCTCCTGTTGAACAGTCAATTTTTGGAATAAAATTAAATAAAATTAAATTAAATTAAATTAAAAATAAAATAAGCCCTCCAGTTTGAATGACAGCCAGCCTCATTCAACGGCCTTCCTCGAAGCCCACACTGGAGTGTACATGCCCTCAGCCTGTCATTCAACAAGTAAGGAGAAGCGGCACAATGATGATCCCATCCAGTGGTGGCTGGTGCTCAAAATTTTTGGGGAGGAACAAACTGAAAAATTCAGGAAAAAAAACATCAATTGCAGCATCAGTGTGCCCATCAAACACAGCCACTGTGCCCATCAAACACAGCCACTGTGCCCATCAAACGCACCCACTGTGCCATCAAACGCAGCCACTGTGCCATCAAACGCTGCCACTGTGCCCAATCAAATGCAGCCTCTGTGCCCCATCAAATTCTGCCACTGTGCCCCACCAAGTGCCACCACTGTGCCCCATCAAATGCCACCACTGTGTCCCATCAAATTCTGCTACTGTGCCCCATTAAATTCTGCCACTGTGCCCCATCAAATGCCACCACTGTGCCCCATCAACTGCCACCATTGTGCCCCATCAAATTCTGCCACTGTGCCCCATCAAATTCTGCCACTGTGCCCCATCAAATGCCACCACTGTGCCCATCAAATGCAGCCACTGTGCCCATCAAACGCAGCCACTGTACCCATCAAATACTGCCACTGTGCCCCATCAAACGCAGCCACTGTGCCCCATCAAATGCCGCCACTGTGCCCCATCAAATTCTTCCACTGTGCCCCATCAAATGCCACCACTGTGCCCATCAAATGCAGCCACTGTGCCCATCAAATACTGCCACTGTGCCCCATTAAACGCAGCGACAGTACCCCATCAAATGCCGCCACTGTGCCCCATCAAATTCTGCCACTGTGCCCATCAAATTTTGCCACTGTGCCCCATCAAATGCCACCACTGTGCCCAACAAATGCTGCCACTGTGCACCAACAAATGACACTACTGTGACCATCAAATGCTGCCACTGTGTCCCATAAAATGCTACCATTGTGCCCCAACAAATTCTGCCACCATGCCCCATCAAATGCCACCACTGTGCCCATCAAATGCTGCCACTGTGCCCCATGATGAGACCTTAGACAGATAGGGTACAGACAGCATGTAATAAGATGTACCTACCTGCTACTCGCCTCGGTTCGCTACTAAAGACAGCAAGAGAAGCACGTGATGTTCTCTCTGAGTGCCCTGCAGTGCAATCTGGGAGTTGTAGTCTCTGCAGAGCACAGGCACCAGAGGGCCAAGTTGAATTATGTGTGTCTGTGCTGTGGAGAACTACAACTCCCGCCATGCACTGGGGCCACCGACTTTGGGGGAAAGGCTAGGAGAATGGCGCCGCGGCGGTGGAGCCTGCTATTTGGACACAGCGGCAGCCGAGATGATGTCACGTGTGTTGTTCTTCTCCCTTGTCCACGGACCCGGTGGCTCAGCTCAGACAAGCGGCCGTGGCGTCAGTCTGTGTGCAGCGCTCGCCGCCCACGCACCCCGCCGGCTTGGTTGGGCACACTCTCCAATATTTCCTTCCACTCTTGAGCCAAATTAGGCGGCCGCGAGCGCGAGGCCCTTCTGAGGGCGAGGCCTAATGCAGCCGCCTAATTTGCCTAATTAAAGAGCCGCCTCTGAGGCTGGACATGGTGTTTCATGGTATCCTGCCAGGGGACGCCTCTCCAGGGACAGAAAAACGTCTGCCTTAACCACTTGACAACTGGGCACTTAAACCCCCTTCCTAACCAGACCAATTTTCAGTTTTCAGTGCTCTCACAATTTGAATGACAATTACTCAGTCATGCAACACTGTACCCATATGAAATTTTTGTGGTTTTTTTCACACAAATAGAGCTTTCTTTTGGTGGCATTTAATCACTGCTGGGTCTTTATGTTTTATGCTATAAAAGAAAAAAGACCGTAAATTCTGTAATAAAAATACATTTTTCTTTGTTTCTGTTATAAAATTTTGCAATTTTGAGAATTTTTCCTCATAAATTTTGGCCAAATTTTATACTGCTACATATCTTTGGTAAAAATAATCCAAATCAGTGTATATTATTTGGTCTGTATGAAAGTTATAGAGTCCACAAGCTATGGTGAAAATCACTGAAAATTGATCACACCTGATGTATTGACGGCCTATCTAATTTCTTGAGACCCTAACAAGCCAGGACAGTACAAATAACCCCGCAAATGACCCCTATTTGGAAAGTAGACATTCCAGGGTATTTAGAAAGAAGCATGGTGAGTTTTTTAAGTACATTTTTTCCCACTATTCTTTGCAAAATCAAGATTTTTTTTCTTTTTTTTTTCACAAAAGTGTCATATTATCAGGTTATTTCTCACACACAGCATATGCATACCACAAATTACACCCCAAAATACATTCTACTACTCCTCTTGAGTATGGCGATACCACATGTGTGAGACTTTTACACAGCGTGACCACATACAGAGGCCCAACATGCAGGCAGTGCCATCAGACGTTCTTGGAGCATAAATTACACATCTAATTTCTTGACTACCTCTTACACTTTTGAAGGCCCTGGAGCACCAGGACAATAAAAACGCCCAAAAAATGACCCCAT
This sequence comes from Aquarana catesbeiana, assembly GCF_042186555.1. Lineage (NCBI taxonomy): Eukaryota > Metazoa > Chordata > Amphibia > Anura > Ranidae > Aquarana > Aquarana catesbeiana. The sequence goes on along the minus strand of NC_133327.1, from coordinate 404,346,908 downwards.
TATGGAAAGAAAACACCCCAACGTAGAATCTATGAGGCATATCGAGTCTTTTGAACATGTCATTTTTTTTCTACAAGTTTTTGGAAAATGTAGAAAGAAAATGAAAACGCATTTTTTTTTACACAAGGTTGTCCATTTATACAATATTTCTAACACAGTAAATGAGGGGGGAATTTTGGGACTTTCAATGAAGCACACATGCTATGTGCCTCCATCCCGGAATCATGAATTGAAGAAAAGGGAGTTTGGGACTTTAAATGAGACTAAGGACATAGTGAAAGACGTATTTAATGACATGTAGAGATGTAAAATTCATGAAATAGTACGGAAAGTATATGGCAAATGTATATGACATATAACTCTACATGTGCAGGGAAAAACGTAAATGATGTATAAAAACATATCAACTTGGTGACACATAGTATAAAAATATTATTATATTCATAAATCAATTATATGAATTCGTATTGGTACAATCATCATGAGGCAGTACATTGCAAAAAATGGGTAATATGAAATAGTGTAAACATGATTGGTGTGCAGAATGAACTCAGAATAAATGCTGGTGCAGGGATATAACTGCATCCTACAGTGACCGACGCATTTCGTGTGTGAACACTCATCAGGAGCAGTAGTTCAAAGATATCTATAAAAGACAGATTGGTTAGGCTCATGTAACACTAAACATAACAGGAAAGGGCAGTTGTGCCGATCCTGAATACAGGTCATTTAATATGAATTGGTATGGTGGAACTTTTGCCGAGATTGGCCACCTGTGTAAATGGGGGGGCACTGTTTGTGCGCCCTGCTGCCAGGCGGCCTTATATTGCCTCAGCTCCCGGGACTGACTACCCTTTGGCCCTGGTCCTCACTCACCATACTCCACCATACCAATTTCTACTGAATGACCTGTAAGTATTCAGGATTGGCACAACTGCCCTTTCCTATTATGTTTAGTGTTACATGAGCCTAACTAATTTATCTTTTATAGATATCTTTGAACTACTGTCCTTGAGAAGTGTTCACACACGAAACGCGTCAGTCACCATAGGATGCAGTTACATGCCTGCACCAGCATTTACTCTGAGTTCATTGTGCAGACCAGTCATGTTTACACTATTTCATATTACCCATTTTTTGAAATGTACTGCCTCATGATGATTGTACCAATACGAATTCATATAATTGATTTATGAATATAATAATATTTTTATACAATGTGTCACCAAGTTGATATGTTTTTAGACATCACTTACGTTTTTCTCTGCACATGTGGAGTTATAAGTCATATACATTTGCCATATACTTTCTGTACTATTTCCTGATTTTTACATCTCCACATGTCATAAAATGTGGAGTAATATGTCATATACATTTGCCATATACTTTCTGTACTATTTCATGAATTTTACATCTCTACATGTCATTAAATACGTGTTTTACTAAATCTCCTCCACTATGTCCTTAGTCTCATTTAAAGACCCAAACTCCTTTTTCTTCAATTCATGATTCCGGGATGGAGGCACATAGCATGTGTGCTTCATTCAAAGTCCCCAAATTCCCCCTTCGTTTACTGCATATTAGGGATGGAGGCTATTGGACTTGTCTAACAGTGTTCCCCTGTCGGCTATGTGTGAGGTTTATAGGCTCGGATGGGGCCATGCACCACATCTGTAGCTTCATCATTTGGGACATTACTAATATGTTCAAATCTATCAGGCAGCACTTTTTGCATGTCATTACTATTTATTTATGAATGTAGGTTGTTCCACCATCCGGGCCGTTTTGTTGTCTTTTGCCCGGGAGTTGCGATGCGCTCTGTGTGTGCTCCCATTTTTTCCCCCCTCTCCCTGCCGCCCTGTTTGGGGCCGTTGGTTGTTCGGGGGTGGGCGGCCCACATTGCATCTGCGCTACGTTGCCGTGCCTCACATAGGAAGCCGTCTAGGCGTCTCTGCGGGAGGAGCGAGTCTTTTCCAGCCAGCCGAGGTGGCAGGGTGCTTCGTTCGTGGGTGGTGTTAACCACCCGAGACGGGGCCCCTCCCCACATACCATGTGCTGATGTAGCGCTGGCATTAGGCAGCGTGCGTGCGGGGCATATATATGACGCCTCCCTGCACACAGCCTCTCTCGGCACACACTTTAGAACAGTGGTTCTCAACTCCAGTCCTCAGGACCCACCAACAGGCCAGATTTTAAGTATTACCTTGGGGGAGATGCAGACTAGAATACTGCAATCACTGAGCAGCAAATGATATCACCTGTGATGTATTTCAGTTATCTTGCAAACCTGGCCTGTTAGTGGGTCCTGAGGACCGGAGTTGAGAACCACTGCTTTAGAAGCTTAATGGTACAGACGCACTTGCGCTCGGTTTACACCACTAGGTAAACATGTTCTTACCCATTTCGTTTGGCTACTCAACTACAGTACTTTCTTTTCTTTTTCCCTTACTTTCCTCACTTGTCTTGGTGATATGAGACTGTCTTTGAAGTCTTTGCAGATCTTTCTTTATTTTCTTACCATTATCCTTTACCTATCACTATGTACTCACTTGGTTTTGTTTCACTTTTATTTTTTATTTTCACTTTCCACCATTTGCCATATATAGACATTTGCCATATACTTTCTGTACTATTTCATGAATTTTACATCTCCACATGTCATAAAATGTGAAGTTATATGTCATATACATTTGCCATATACTTTCTGTACTATTTCATGAATTTTACATCTCTACATGTCATTAAATACGTCTTTTACTAAATCTCCTCCACTATGTCCTTAGTCTCATTTAAAGTCCCAAACTCCCTTTTCTTCAATTCATATTTCTAACACATAGCATGTACATACCAAAAAATACACCCCAAAAATAGATCCTCCTACTCCTCCTGAGTACAGCGATACCACATGTGTGAGACTTTTACACAGCCTGGTCACATACAGAGGCCCAACATTCAGGGAGCACCATCAAGCATTCTAGGGGCATACATTTCAAATCTAATTTGACAACCTATTACACTTTACTGTACTGTAGTGGCATGGATAAGCCATGGATGGGAATGGCCAAGCCATGAATGTGGTTGGCTGGGTATGACTGAGTATGGATGGGAGTATGGATGGGATGGCTGAGTATGGCTGGGTGGGTATGGCTGATTGTGGATGGTAAGGCTGAGTATGGCTGGGTGGGTATGTCTGAATTGGTTATGGCTGGCTGGGTATGGCTAAGTTGGGTATGGCTGAGTATGGCTGGGTGGGTATGGCTGAGTATGGATGAGTATTGCTGAGGATGGATGAGTATTGCTGAGTATGGATGGATGCATGGATGGATGGATGAGTATTGCTGAGTATGGATGGCTGAGCATGAATGAATGGATGAGTATTGCTGAGTATGGATGGCTGAGCATGGGTGGATGAGTATTATTGAGTATGGATGGATGAGTATTGCTGAGTATGGATGGATGACTATTGCTGAGCATGGATGGATGGATGAGTATTGCTGAGCATGGATGGATGGATGAGTATTGTTGAGTATGGATGGCTGAGCATGAATGGATGGATGAGTATTGCTGAGTATGGATAGCTGAGCATGAATGGATGGATGAATATTGCTGAGTATGGATGGCTGAGCATGGATGGATGGATGAGTATTGCTGAGTATGGATGGATGGATGAGTATTGCTGAGTATGGGTGGATGCATGGATGGATGGATGAGTATTGCTGAGTATGGATGGATGGATGAGTATTGCTGAGTATGGATGGATGGATGAGTATTGCTGAGTATGGATGGATGGATGGATGAGTATTGCTGAGCATGGATGGATGGATGAGTATTGCTGAGCATGGATGGATGGATGAGTATTGCTGAGCATGGATGGATGGATTAGTATTGCTGAGCATGGATAGATGGATGAGTATTGCTAAGCATGGATAAGTATTGCTGAGTATGGGTGAGTATTGCTGAGTATGGATGGCTGAGCATGGATGGATGGATGAGTATTGCTGAGTATGGATGGCTGAGCATGGATGGATAGATGAGTATTGTTGAATATGGATGGATGAGTATTGCTGAGCATGGATGGATGGATGAGTATTGCTGAGCATGGATGGATGGGTGAGTATTGCTGAGCATGGATGGATGGGTGAGTATTGCTGAGCATGGATGGATGGATGAGTATTGCTGAGCATGGATGGATGGGTGAGTATTGCTGATCATGGATGGATGAGTATTGCTGAGCATGGATGGATGGATGAGTATTGCTGAGCATGGATGGATGGATGAGTATTGCTGAGCCTGGATGGATGGATGAGTATTGCTGAGTATGGATGGATGGATGAGTATTGCTGAGCATGGATGGATGGATGAGTATTGCTGAGCCTGGATGGATGGATGAGTATTGCTGAGTATGGATGGATGGACGGATGAGTATTGCTGAGCATGGATGGATGGATGAGTATTGCTAAGCATAGATAAGTATTGCTGAATATGGGTGAGTATTGCTGAGTATGGATGGCTGAGCATGGATGGATGGATGAGTATTGCTGAGCATGGATGGATAGATGAGTATTGTTGAATATGGATGGATGAGTATTGCTGAGCATGGATGGATGGATGAGTATTGCTGAGCATGGATGGATGGATGAGTATTGCTGAGCATGGATGGATGGATGAGTATTGCTGAGCATGGATAGATGGATGAGTATTGCTGAGTATGGACGGATGAGTATTGCTGAGCATGGATGTATGGATGAGTATTTCTGAGCATGGATGGATGGGGTGGATGGATGGATGAGTATTTCTGAGCATGGATGGGATGGATGGATGAGTATTTCTGAGCATGAATGGGATGGATGAGTATTTCTGAGCATTGATGGGATGGATGGATGAGTATTTCTGAGCATGAATGGGATAGATGAGTATTTCTGAGCATGGATGGGATGGATGGATGAGTATTTCTGAGCATGGATGGGATGGATGGATGAGTATTTCTGAGCATGGATGGGATGTATGGATGAGTATTTTTCTTAGCATGGATGGGATGGGTGGATGGATGAGTATTTCTGAGCATGGATGGGATGGATGAGTATTTCTGAGCATGGATGGATGCCTATTTCTGAGCATGGATGGGATGGATGGATGAGTATTTCTGAGCATGAACTGGAGAGTATTTCTGAGCATGGATGGGATAGATGGCTGAAATAGGCACAGATAAGCGCTGTGGGCACTACACATCCAACCCACAGCACTTCATCTATCCCCCCTCCACTCGCACTGTACCAATGGGTACAGAGAGGGGAGAGAGGAACCAGACGTGATGCCGATTTGTTTACAAGTGACCGCTCCGTCATTTGATGGAGCAATCGCGTAGTAAACGGCCACTGTTAGCAGATATTCCTGGGGGCGCGCGGGAACAAGATTCGGGGAGGACATCCATGGATGCCCTACCAGAATAAACCGACCGCGCTGTAGCCGTCTTTCGGCTATGGCCGGTCGGCATGTGGTTAAAAAAAGCGGTGGTCAACTGTGCTCCTCATGTGCAGGGCAAACTCCACTTGAAGGGGGGAGAAGATGAATGCAGAGCCGGGTGGATGGAGCAGATCGCCAGGCTGTGAGCAATGGTGGTAGGCGGCGTGACAGCTGCTGGGGGGAGAAGAGCTGACCAGCAGCTGTTTGCTCCGCTACCTGGACCGGCAGGTGGAAGCACCTGAGCGTGATGCCATCCGCTTGGGAAAACACTGATCCAAAACGAGGCTTGGTGCACAGCCAAAGAAGAGGAGGCAGAGGTGGTGGCTGTCGTGCTGAAAACATGTTTTTTGGGCGTGGCCCTTCATCAATTTAGGCCAATATGTATTCTGCTACATATGTTTGGTAAAAATATTCCAATAAGCGTATATTGATTGGTTTGTGCAAAAGTTATAGCATCTACAAATTATGGGATTTTTTTTTTTTACAAATAATGACGGCGATCAGCAACTGATAGGGGAACTGTGATATTGCGGCTGACATTCTCACACTTACTGACACTTTTAACAGTGATCAGCGCTAAAAATATACACTGTCACTGTACTAATGACACTGGTTGGGAAGGGGTTAAACATCAGGGGCGATCAAAGGGTTAAATGTGTACCTAGCCATTGTTTTAGTGTACTGTGCGAGGTGCTTTTACTAGGGGAAGAGATTAATTTTATTTACAGCTTTGTAAGCACACAAATTTCATCCCTTCCCTCCTATCAGAACAGTGATCTACCTTGTTTACATTGGCAGATTGCACTTCTGCATCCTTTCTTCACAATCGGTGAATGCCAGCGGACATCAGGTCCACGATACCCACCAATGAGCTCCCACTGTGTGTAATCACAACAGAAGCGAGCTGGCAGAGGCACGCATGCGCACCCCCTACCCGGAAGTGTAGGATCACTAATATTTACCATCCGGTGCACAGGTGCCGCCCTGTAGCAGTAAAACTGCAATAGGGCGGACCTGAACTGGTTAACAAAGAAATATAAACATATAGAAGTAGGGAGAGGTCTAGCAAAGGATTCAATCAAACTAATCTAGACACATTGGTAAACTGGACTGTACTACTTCACAAGCAATAAAATAACAAATTGTAGTTACAGTTAACTGACACTAGATGTCAACACAAATGTTACCATACATTACATAATGAAATCCTATGCAAGCTGATGGATACACGATACATGTACCAGAACATTAGATAAGTGAAAAGATGGGTTCATCTTCCATACACATTCGTCTCCATGAATACCATCCCTTAAAAACAGACAACAAAGAAGGAAAAACCCCGCCAAACCTCCTAAACTAAAAATTATTAAGCAAATTATTACCAAAGGAGGAAAGGAGGGGATGGAAAACAATGGTACTTTTATTAAAAGGGCTCAACATACAACTTTATTACATCTCTTATATAAAATAAGACCTTAAAAGCAATTATAATAAAATTATTTTTTTTTTTTTTATAAAAAAAAATGAATATACAGTATCTCACAAAAGTGAGTACACCCCTCATATTTTTGTAAATATTTTATTATATTAAATGACACTTTGCTACAATGTAAAGTAGTGAGTGTACAGCTTGTATAAATAACAGTGTAAATTTGCTGTCCCCTCAAAATAACTCAACACCCAGCCATTAATGTCTAAACCACTGGCAACAAAAGTGAGTACACCCCTAGGTGAAAATGTCCAAATTGGGCCCAATTAGCCATTTTCCCTCCCCAGTGTCATGTGACTAGTCTGGTCTCAGGTCTGTTAAATTTGGTGTTATCGCTCTCACTCTCTCATACTGGTCACTGGAAGTTCAACATGGCACCTCATGGCAAAGAACTCTCTAAGGATCTGGAAAAAAAAAGAATTGTTGCTCTACATAAAGATGGCCTAGGCTATAAGAAGATTGCCAAGATCCTCAAACTGAGCTGCAGCACAGTGGCCAAGACCATACAGTGGTTTAACAGGACAGGTTCCACTCAGAACAGGCCTCGCCATGGTCGACCAAAGAAGTTGAGTGCATGTGCTCAGTGTCATATCCAGAGATTGTCTTCAGGAAATAGACGTATGAGTGCTGCCAGCATTGCTGCAGAGGTTGAAGGGGTGGAGGGTCAGCCTGTCAGTGCTCAGACCATACACCGCACACTGAATCTAATTGGTCTGCATGGCTGTCGTCCTAGAAGGAATCCTCTTCTAAAGATGATGCACAAGAAAGTCTGCAGTTTGCTGAAGACAAGCAAACTAAGGACATGGATTACTGGAACCATGCCGTGTGGTCTGATGAGACCAAGGTAAAGGTATTTGGTTCAGATGGTGTCAAGTGTGTGGGGCGGCAACCAGGTGAGGAGTACAAGCACAAGTGTGTCTTGCCTACAGTCAAGCATGGTGGTGGGAGTGTCATGGTCTGGGGCTGCATGAGTGCTGCCGGCACTGGGGAGCTACAGTTCATTGAGAGAACCATGAATGCCAACATGTATTGTGACATACTGAAGCAGAGCATGATCCCTTCCCTTCGGAGACTGGGTCGCAGGGCAGTATTCCAGTATTCCAACATGATAACAACCCCAAACACACCTCCAAGACGTCTACTGCCTTGCTAAAGAAGCTGAGGGTAAAGGTGATGGACTGGCCAAGCATGTCTCCAGACCTAAACCCCATTGAGCATCTGTGGGGCGTCCATAAACGGAAGGTGGAGGAGTGCAAGGTCTCTAACATCCGCCAGCTCCAGCATGTCATCATGGAGGAGTGGAAGAGGACTCCTGTGGCAACCTGTAAAGCTCTGGGGAATTCCATGCCCAAGAGGGTTAAGGCAGTGCTGGAAAATAATGGTGGCCACACAAAATATGGACACTTTGGGCCCAAACTGGACATTTTCACTTAGGGGTGTACTCACTTTTGTTGCCAGCGAGTTATACATGAATGGCTGTGTGTTGAGTTATTTTGAGGGGATAAAAAGTTTACTGTACACTCACTACTTAGGCAAACGACCATATGGAGTGCCAAAACCAGCAAGCCAGGAAAGAAAGAGCATTGGCGGGGAATCAAACACAGGTCGACTGCTTGAAGGGTAGCTATGCTCACCACTATGCCTCACAAACCAACACAAAATAAAAGCCAGAAATACAAAATGCTAACTTAATCAGTACAACAACAGATGAGTAGAATGCCAAAGAAGTATGGCATACAGCCTGGAAAGCATCAAAAAACCTCCCAAAAATGGGCATAATACTTCCAAAAATCACAACAAAAAATATTACTTTTAGCTAACTGGCATGCCGTTTAAGAGATCACTAACTATAGCCCCTCTTCAAAAAGCTATTGCAGAGTTTTGCTGCTTCCAACTGAAAAACCTCAGGGTCCATACAATTTCAATGGACCCTGAAGTAGTGTCCAACTGGTATTCCAATAATTAAATTACATGAATGAACACCTGTTGCATGAAGGAAAGAATTACCAGAGGTCTCCTAATAAGTTTAGTGGCAACTATTATTGGCTTTCACGTAGATACTTAAATCCAAAAAAGAAATTCCTTGACTGTTATAAGGCATAGTAAAATACGATTTAAGGGATTCTCATTCAAAGTTTCACAAAAGATCTGCAAGAGGCTTTTGGGGCCAGTCCAAAACACAATGATGTCATCAATGTACCTCTACCAAAGCTCCCTTTCCAAGTACAGGTTCACGTACAATGGGGCACACGTAGTCCCCATTGCCATGCCCAGCACCTAGAGATAGTGGGAGCCTGTCGCGTACCTTGTGGCAGAGCCTGACGTGTAGAGGGAGGCATCTTGTACAGCCCCGGCTCTGAGACCACTGAAGTTATGACAGTGGCTGCTGTATGAGTGCCTGTAAGATGTTCCGTCAGCTGCAGCAGCAGGCAGCAGGTGTGTTGCCAGGAGCAGATCAGACCACTGGAACAGCGGATGGAAGCAGACCCTGGCTAGCAGATGGCTGGTGTGCGTTTACGAATACACTTGTGCATTTGCATTCGTGCACGGTTATGCACAGACAAATGGGCACCCATACATCTGTGCACCCGTGGGCATCTAGAAGCTTCAGATTTACTAGTGCCAGTGTCTTTCTGACAGAGCCACTGAAGACAAACACATTATGTGTTAGAATAAATCTCAACAGCTGTATAATGAAAGTATTGTGTTGTTCCCTCAAAAAGGTGTCTACTGTGGTCAAACCTTTTGTATGTGTACAATATATACAAGAATACAAGAATAAAGCATTTGCACATCTGTAGATTTAATGATAGCAGGCAGCAGCTGCAGGCTCAGTGACATGCTGGTACGTCGCTGAGCACACTGGCAAATGGGGCGCCCCCTGGGGAGTGCAGCGGTACAAATCCATGACTGCTGTGTTCAGTGACACAGCAGATCACAGGGATGGGCACCTGGCCGCTGTGAGCAGCTGGGGTATCATGTGATCACATGATTACATTAAAAACGAAACAATCATGAATATACAGTATATGTGATAGAGTCTTGCGAGCTTCCCAAAGAACAAAACTAATTATATATGTACTTGAAACACAGTGTATGTGTGTGAAGGTTATTCAAAAGACCAGCTGCTAACACTGATCACATCCCCATATGCACAAAAATCTAAATATAAGAGTGCAGCGCTGAATCATGAAATATAAACAAATATCAAAAATCATTGAATCAAACAACATATAAAGTATATAATTAAATGTCCATGCAAAAAAAGTCCATATTAAAACAGTGGAATTTCCACAAATGGATGTTGAGTGATGAACTAACATTTGTGGAATTTTCACTTTTTTAATATGGACTTTTTTGCACTTTATTGCATGGACATTTAATTATGCACTTTATGTTTGATTCAATGATTTTTGATATTTGTTTATAATTCATGATTCAGCGCTGCACTCTTATAAATTGAAAACAGCCATGAATGACTTCCATTCATGACTGTTTTGCTTACTGTTGTGATGCTTCGATCAACCCACAGCTATCACATAGTACCAGGTAATTAGCCAATCACAGATCACAATAATAAGCAAGTTGTCATGATAGAAAGGCATTCCTGACAGTTAAAACTATTGTGTATAATGGTGATCATCATTGTTATAAGCAATAATAGTGTAAAAAAAAATCCTCAATCACCCCCCAGAATAGTACAGTGTCACTGTGGTTATACTGAACTACTCTGATTACAGGATGTAAAAAATAAATTAAAAAAATATAAATGTTTTAAAAATTGAATACAAATTTATTAATTTTTTTTTTTTTTACATACTGTCACAAGTCTGTAACCCTGATCCCCACCACACTAGTTATTTCATGACGCTGTACTACACTTGTGACAGTATGTTAAAAATTAAAAATTGTGGACTTTTTTTTCTTCTTAATTTTCCAAAAAAAAAAAAAAAAAGAAGAAGAAAACCGATCTGCTCCAAACCGATAGTCTATGGTATTCATTTCCTCACTTTTTATTTTTTCGCTATATAAATGAAAAAAATACTGAGACTTTTGAAAAAAGCGTGTTTTTCCTACTTTTTTAAATAAAATTTTGCAAACAAATAATCTTTCTTCATAAATATAGCCCAAAATTTAGTCTGCTACATTTCTTTACTTAAAATAACCCAAATCAGTGTATATTATATTATTTGTGTATATTATTTTGTCTGTGTGAAAGTTATAAAATCTACAAACTATGGTATATATACAGTATGTTTGAAAATTGATCAATCCTAATGTACTGATGGCCTATCTAATTTCTTGAGGCCCTAAAATGCCAGGACAGAAAAAATCCCCACTAAATTACCCCTTTACTACCCTCATCTGGGGTGAAGTCACGAGATGTGACGTAATGCGTAGGGATTGGCCGGAATAGATGCACACTGGAAGTGACGCAAGAAGGCGCTGAACAATGCCGATTTTGTTCCCTGTCTGTTATACACTTTTTAATGTAAGAGTCCACCTGGGTACTTAATAAATATCATGTCTGGCCCTTAACACACTACACTATTGGAGGCGTCTGTCACGTACCTGGTAGGAGTCTGAAATGACGAGGTCAGCCTCTCTTGTATCTCCAATCCAAGCCCCACTGGAGATGGAACAGATGGTGGCAAGGATCAGGAGGAGCACGAGTGCCTGTGAATGCTGCTTGCAGAACTTGCCGGAAGTGTTGCAGACTGGGAAGTGCAGGCAGGGTTTCTGGTGAAGAGCTGGAACCAGCAAAGCTGAGAGGATGGACGGCCAGCACAGGTACTCGGAAACAGCGTGGAGCCAAACAGGAGGCAGGAGTGAGGTCATCAGGTAAGCCGGGTTCAGTAACGGGCGGGCAGCGAGGTAACAAGGTATAAACAGGAGCAAGGTCAAACAGGAAGCCAGGATCAGCAACCGGTAATCAGAGTCCAGCAACAGGGTCAGGAACGCCAGGGTTTCAGCAACAGGAAGTCAAGTCAAACAAACAGGGTTTCAGAATCTCAGGACACAGCTGAAGGTCAAGCAGCACCTGTCAGAAATCAGAGCAACCCTTAAATAGGCTGTCAGGTGCCAATTGTGGCCAGATGTGTGTTCTTGCGCAAGGAAATCTGCCGATGCCTGTGAATGCGCGCACGTGTGCGTGCCGGGCGCATCCTGACAGTTCTCTTACATTGCCCCCCCCTTAAGGGCAGCCTCCGGATGCCCTTCAAGTGTCTTTTCTCTGGGTGGCGTTGAAAAAAGGCTTGCACTAGTTTGGGAGCATGCACATCTGAAGCTGGTTCCCAGGAATTTTCTTCCGACCCATAGCCTTTCCATTTAATGAGGAACTGTGTTTGGTTATGCCTTCTTCTACAGTCCAACACGGCTTCCACCTCAAATTCCTCATTCCCTTCGATGAGCAGCGGAGGAGGAATTTCAGAAACCCGATCTGGAAATGGATTTGGTACAGCTGGTTTCAACAAAGAGACATGGAATACAGGGTGGATCTTTAGATTCTTGGGTAACACCAACTCGAATGCTACTGCATTAATTTTCCTCTTGACTGGGAAGGGTCCCAAAAATTTTGGGCCAAGTTTTCTTGAAGGACAGCTCAGTTTCAAGTTTGTTGTGGAAAGCCAGACCTTGTCTCCAGGTTTAAGGTTCAGATCACCTCTCTTCTTCTTGTCGAAGAACTTTTTATTGCTTGCTTGAGTCTTGGAGATTGTATCTTGCAGTAATTGGTTATTAGTACTGAGGAAGTTTAATCTGTTTTGTACAGCAGGTACAGATGATTCAATGGCCAGCACAGGTAAGAAAGAGGGGTGGTACCCATAATTGGCAAAAAAGGGTGATTGCTTGGTTGCAGAGTGGATGGAATTATTGTATGAAAATTCTGCCAGTGGGAGAAGTGATAGCCAGTCATCTTGTGCAAAAGAGGAAAAACACCGTAAGTACTGCTCGAGGGTTTGATTGGTTCTTTCAGTTTGTCCATTAGTTTGTGGATGGTAAGCTGTGGAGAGGCGGAGTTCAATGTTCAGTGCTTGGCATAATGCCCTCCAAAATCTAGACGTAAACTGCACCCCACGATCAGAGATGATGCTATCAGGGACACCATGTAATCTTACAATCTCCTTGATGAAAGCTGAGGCGGTCTCTGTGGCCAAAGGAGTTCCTTGTAAGGGTACAAAATGGGCCATCTTGGTCAGGCGATCCACCACAACACGGTGGTGAAGTTTTCGGATGGGGGAGTTCCACGATGAAATCCATGGAGATCATGCTCCATGGTTTCTCAGGTACAGGGAGTGGCTCAAGTAGGCCCCAAGTTTTGGCTCTGTCTGTGTTATTCCGAAGGCATGTCACACAAGAGTTAACATATCTTTTGCAGTCTTGCATCAAGTCTGGCCACCAGAATGTACGAGAGATCAGATCGGCCGTTTTGCGAATTCCAAAGTGGCCCGCTAATGGGTGGTCATGACATCGCCTCAGGACAGCAACTCTGAATTGCTCAGGGATAAAGATTTGCTCCTTATGAAAGTACAGACCATCCCTCAATTGAAGAGCCAGATCTTTGGAAGGTGGTTGGTTTATCACATCTGCTTTTATCTGAGACGTCAAATCCGCCTGAAGAAGCAAAACATTTTTGGCTGGTAGAATAGTATCAGGTTCTGAGGATACCACTGGGTCGCTGAACATGCGGGACAAGGCATCCGGTTTACCATTCTTTGAGCCAGGACGATAAGTTATATGGAACATAAAACAACAGAAGAAAAGTGCCCACCTTGCCTGCCGGGGTCTTAGTCGTCTTTTTATCGTCCGTGAAGATGAGGATGGGGTGAGCTGCTCCTTCCAGGAGGTAGCGCCATTCTTCAAACGCAGCCTTGATAGCCAGCAATTCTCTGTCTCCAACATCATAGTTCCTTTCAGAAGGATTTAATTTCTTAGAGAAAAAGGCCCAGTGCACTTTCAGAGGCATCCACCTCCAAAATGTAGGCTAAGGATGGATCAGGATGTTTCAAGATAGGAGCTGACGTGAATAAAGTTTTTAACTGTTCAAAAGCTGTTTGAGCTTCAGGGGTCCATCGGAAAGGAACATGCTGCTTTGTTAACTGAGTGATGGGAGTGATGATGGGAGTGATGATGCCAGAAAAGTTCCTGATAAATTTTCTGTAAAAGTTGGCGAATCCCACAAATCTCTGAACAGCTTTCCTGTCGACAGGGGCAGGCCATTCCAGGACGGAAGTGACTTTCTGTGGGTCCACGGAGATACCGTCAGCAGAGATGACAAGTCCCAGGAAATGTATGGTTGGTTTTTCAAAGTCACATTTCTCAGCCTTTGCATAAAGGCGGTGTTCCCGTAGCTGACCCAGTACTTTCTTTACATGAGTCCTATGGGATTCTAGAGTTTCAGAGAATATAAGGATGTCATCCAGATACACGATGATGAATAAATCAAGGAAGTCCCGAAAAACGTCATTAACTAGATGTTGGAATGTGGCAGGGGCGTTGCAGAGTCCGAATGGTATGACTTGATATTCAAAATGACCGAAGCGTGTTCGGAAGGCCGTCTTCCATTCATCTCCCTCCCTGATTCTGACAAGATTATAAGCACCTCTCAGATCTAATTTGGAGAACACTCGTGCCCCACGCAGCCTTTGAAAAAGTTCAGGGATCAGAGGCAGAGGGTACCGGTTTTTAACAGTGACCCTGTCCACACAGGGCCTAAGGGTATGGTCTTTCTTTTCCATGAAGAAAATACCAGCCCCTGCTGGTGAAGTGGAGGGCCGGATGAACCGTTTACAAGACTTTCACCTATATAAATCCGCAGGGCTTCTAGTTCAGGCTCAGAGAGAGGATAAATTCGCCCAAATGGGATCTCGGCCCCTGGTAAAAGTTCAATAGGACAATCATATGTTCTATGGGGAGGAAGAGTGTCTGCTCCTTTCATGTTAAATACATCCATATACTAGTGGTACTCAGCAGGGACCAGATTAGAGGTTTCATGGTCAGGGAAGATACCCAGGAGGGGTGTGGTATTGAAAGTCTTTTCAGGTAGGCAGTGAATTTGGCAGTAGTCAGAGGAGAAGGAGATGTCTCCGGTAAGCCAGTTAATGTGAGGATTATGTGCCTTCAACCATGGAATGCCAAGGATGACCGGGAACATGGGAGAAGCTATGATATCCAAACGGAGGAATTCATGGTGGCCGGAAGAAGTACGGCAGGAAATAGGTAAAGTCTCTTGGGTAACTGGGCCTGATTTAATTCCAGAACGGTCAGCCAGATGAATATGGAATTCCTGCTTCTTGGCACATACAGGCAGCTGGTGGAGAGAAGCAAATGCAGAGTCCATAAAACAACTACAGGCCCCAGAGTCTATGATTGCAAGTACAGGAACAGTCTTTTCAGAAAACTGGAGCACAATGGAAAGAGAAACAGGAGACTGGTACCTCCCTGAGAGATGCATCATGTGAGGCTGACGGGAGAAAGACCTGCGAGTCTTTGCCGGGCAAGTCTGTATAAAGTGACCCGCCTCCCCGCGATAGAGACACAGATTGTCCTGTAATCGATGAAGGCGTTCATCAGGAGAAAGGGGTGGTCTTCGAAAATTTCTATGAGGAGTCTTATGCAGTTCCCTCCTTCTGGGGGATGCAACGGATGAGGATGCAGGAATGTCAGACCTTGAAGCCACAGAAAGGGTTCCTTTGGACCTTTCGGATTGCCTTTCACGTAATCGCTGATCGACCTGAATGGTTAGATTGATCAGGTCTTCCAGGGATGCTGGAACTCCCACTCTGGCAAGCTCATCCTTTAAGGTGTCAGACAGTCCTAGTTGAAACTGGTGGCGAAGAACGGAATGATTCCATTGGGTATCTGCACTCCATACACGGAAGTCAGTTACATATTCCTCAGCAGGCCTTGGACCTTGCTGTAATTTGCCAAGCATGAATTCGGCAGTCTGCTGGTAGAAGGGGTCTGCATAAAGCTGAGCCATGGCTGAGAAGAAAGAATCCGTAGTTGTCAGGACAGGGTCATGTTGTTCCCGGAGATGATGAGCCCAGGAAAGTGGTTCATCCAATAGCAACGTAATGATAAACCCCACCTTGATGTTTTCAGACGTGAAGGTCCGGGGTAACAGGGAGAAATATAGTTCGCAGGAATTGCGGAATGTGCAAAACTTCTTGCGATTTCCGGAGAATCGCTCAGGCATAGGCACCCTGGGTTCAGGAGCGGAAGCAACCCCATGGAACAAGCCGGGCTCTGTTTGGGTATATGAATCAGAGACCAAAAGCAGAGCACAGGTCAATGCGACATTCTTATTGTTGGAAATCGCTCTGCCATGCGACTCAGATTTTCTTGTAACTTCTGCACAATATTGGATAGCACAGAAATAGATCTGTAAATGTCCTCTGGTGGAGAGGCCTTCCTTTCAGACTCCATTTGAGGCTGCTTGATACTGTCACATACCTGGTAGGAGTCTGAAATGACGAGGTCAGCCTCTCTTGTATCTCCAATCCAAGCCCCACTAGAGATGGAACAGATGGTGGCAAGGATCAGGAGGAACACGAGTGCCTGTGAATGCTGCGTGCAGAACTTGCCGGAAGTGTTGCAGACTGGCAAGTGCAGGCAGGGTTTCTGGTGAAGAGCTGGAACCAGCAAAGCTGAGAGGATGGACGGCCAGCACAGGTACTCGGAAACAGCGTAGAGCCAAACAGGAGACAGGAGCGAGGTCATCAGGTAAGCTGGGTTCAGTAACAGGCGGGCAGCGAGGTACCAAGGTATAAACAGGAGCTAGATCAAACAGGAAGCCAGGATCAGCAACCGGTAATCAGAGTAATCAGAGTCCAGAAACAGGGACGGAAGGCCAGGGTTTCAGCAACAAGAAGTCAAGTCAAACAAAGAGGGTTTCAGAATCTCAGGACACAGCTGAAGGTCAAGCAGCACCTGTCAGAAATCAGAGCAACCCTTAAATAGGCTGTCAGGTGCCAATTGTGGCCAGATGTGTGTTCTTGCGTAAGGAAATCTGCCGATGCCCGTGAATGCGCACGTGTGCGCTTCCCGGGTGCATCCTGACAGTTCTCTTACAGCGTCTTTGTTTTGTTTCCCTTTTTCTTACACTGAGGCACTGTGTACTGGATTAAATTGGGGCAACTGAGTGGATCACCTTGTCCATTGGAGGAATACCTATGAGCCCATCTGCAGTGTGTACATCTGAAAGAAGTGCCCATAGACGATAGTGGAGAACCGTTGTTGCTTATGGATGCAATTTTTTTCTGTAATTAAGGTGAGAGTTCTGGGAGACTTTAATACAAAGAGGAAATTTGTGGAATATCTAGGAACATTTATGGACATTTATATGTGTGTGTATCTATCCAACATCACATATATCAGATCCATCAGTTTGTGAAGACGGCAGAAGTTTAACACTATATTCACAATTTTTAGAGGACTATTTAGCCTCAATATACATTTTTGTGATATATTTATATTTGTGTGATATAATTTTTTTTTTCACGTGATTCAGGAATATTTTGGACACTTTATTGCATTTTTGCACAATTTTATTTATATTACTTGACTCCACTTGGAGATATTACTTTTATTTTTTCAGTGATATTTTTATATGTCTATTTGTTGGGTTATCTTATTACAGTGTTTTTACAGTGATATTTATTTTTTGCACAAAATCACTTTATACAGATCATAGATGGATCAAGATTCGGCAGGTCCCAACTGAACCGGTCAAATTTTAATTTGTGTATGGCTGGATTATTGTTTTTACATGGAAAACAGACGCTTTCAGTAGCTCCAGGATGTGCTAACACTGGTTGGTTAAAGGAGTTTATCTTTATCATATCCTTCGGGTACTAACTGGCATTATTTGTTTTCTCATGTAAAGGCATCACTATTTACAACTTCATGCAGTTTCCCAGGATCTTCCTGAGGTGTGTGCAAGATGGACTTTGATTGTTTACAATGAGATATCCTCACAGCTCTCAGGTACTCTAATGTTCCACTGCAGAGCACTAATCTGAAAAGAGAACCTAGAAGACATGCTTGCTACATAAAACAGTGTATTCAGCATTTACCAGGAAATGAAATGCCTCTTGGAACATCCTTACAAACCAATGTAAAATTATACAATAATCATACTGGGGTTGATTTACTAAATGCAAATAGGTTGCTTTTCAAGTGAAGTTGCACTTTGCATGGGATCTTGCCTCAGAGTCTAGCTGCATGGCGGTGGAACCGTTAGAACACACTGAGGGGACCCACATTTAACCCCTTGATCACCCCTCTTGTGTTGACCCCTTCCCTACCAGTGTCATTTAGACAGTAATCAGTGCATTTTTGCATTTTTAGCACTGATCGGTGTATAAATGTCAATGGTCCCAAAAATGTGTCAAAAGTGTGCGATCTATCCGTCGCAAAGTCGCAATACCGCTAAAAATCGCAGATCACCGCCATTACTAGTAAAAAAAAAAATAAAAATGCCACAAATCTTTCCCATAGTTTGTAGACGCTATAACTTTTGCACAAACCAATCAATATAAGCTTATTGTGTGTTTTTTTTTTTTTTTTTTTTTTACCAAAAATATGTAGAAGAATATATATTGGCCAAAACTGATGAAGAAATTTGTTTTTTAAAAACATTTTTGGGCATTTTTATTATAGCAAAAAGTAAAAAATATTATTATTATCAAAATTGTCGCTCTTTTTTTGTGTATAGAGCAAAAAAAAAAACAAAAATGCAGAGGTGATCAAATAGCACCAAAAGAAAGCTCTATTTGTTGGAAAAAAAGGATGCAAATTTTGTTTGGGTACAGCATTGCATGACCGTGCAATTACCAGTTAAAGCGACGCAGTGCCAAATTGTAAAAAGTGCTCTGGTCAGAAAGGGGGTAAAACCTTCTGGGGATGAAGTGGTTAAAGTTATGTAGCAGTATTTACATAATACTAGAAGTTTGTGCAAAGAAAAGAAACCGTGCACTGGTGCAAATACAAAACAAAAAATTAGGCTGCAAACACATAAGAGAAAGTATCCCTCTTAATAAGCATAAATATACAAACGTGTTGCGCTAAATGAAATGAACTGGTGAAATAAGACAAACTAATTATATAAATATAACAAAAAATTAGACATAAATCACATAAAGTCCACAGATATTCCAAATCATAAAGTCCCAAATAGTCGTGAGAAGGTGTTTTAGTTGGAAAGGTTCCACAGCATGAAGTGCCACTAGCTGCCACTGTCACCCAAGGTGTAGTAAGGTGCTTGCTTACTAGATTACCATAACCCTCTTTCTCAAGAGAAGTCCCAGAGGATGTCCTTTTGTGACAAAACACGTCGAAAGGAGGCATGTGCCGTCATCATTTCGTTCCCTGAACTCAAGGTCCATGCCGGCTTGGCGTCTTTGTTTACATGAGCCTGTTTCTTATACGTTATGTGAGTGTATTTAAGTTTTTTAAATAAATGGTACCAGCTTTTATTGCACTATGGAGAGGTGCCTTTCTTCTCTTCATGAATACCCCATGTAGAGTTTAGTTGATTTGATTAGTGGCCCAAGACCCAGATGTCAGGAGAGAGCTAGGGATATTTGAGTGATAGTCCTGCTGTGAATACATAAGCATTACACGACTTTTCCTGAGAAAAAGGGTCATGGTAATCTGGTAAGCAAGCACATTACTACGCCTTGGGTGACAGTGGCTGCTGGTGGCACTTTGTGCTGTGGAGCCTTTCCAATGAGCATTTTTTCACGACTATTTTGGACTTAATTTTTTGGAATTTTAGTGGACTTTATGTGATATATGTCAATTTTTTTTCTTATGCTTATATATTAAGTTTGTCTTATTTCACCAGTTCAATTAATTTAGTGCAACGTATTTGTATAATACTAGAAGTTGGATGTTTAAAATGAAAGGAGAAGTAGGGCCAAAGCTCATTTGACCCTACTTCTCCTGTTGGCCACTTCGTTCTGCACTCCTGTGACCTGTTTTTAGTGGACAGCGGGGAAAATTCTGCTGACAGCTGATATCATTCACCCGGCCCAGTCTCTGAATTGATTCCAACTTTAAAGTTAGATGCCTGGACCATCAACAAGCCACTGGAAAACCGAGCCAGCTACTTCCACCCCCTTCACAGTCTGAAGCTTCAGTGAGTACTGGAGGGGCAGAGCAGAGAGTCAGTGACCGACAGTCACCTCTCTCTGCTCCCTGCAGACTGAGAACTGAGCGATCAGTCGCAGAAGCAGCGTGAGAAAAATGAAGAATTGGACCAAAGCTGCATCCACCTAAGTGAGTATAATTGTTTGTTTTTTCAACCACCCTCTTAAGGCACTGACACTTCCCTTTAATTCCATGTCTAGAAAATAAATGCTTTCACTTTGGCATTTTTGGATCTTCGGCAGAATCGCTGCAATTCTGCCTACAATCTCAAATCGCACTACAATTGCAAAACACATGTTTGGGTGCCATTCATTTTCAATGGCACCTAAACACAGTGTCGTTTTGCTGCGATTATCACACAGCAGTCATAGCAATCCGCAACAGGCAAATTTTGTCACCCACAAGAAACTCCTGCTCCTTTTTGGACAACAAGCTTTGCGCATTGCAGGTTGCCGCACTCTTTATCATGCAATAATTGCAGCAAAACCGCACATGGAAAATGAATGGCACCGAACATGAATTTTGCGAATGCAGTGTAATTTGAGATTGCGGGAAGAATCACAGCAACTCTGCCCAAAATGCCAAATGTGAATGGAGCCTTACTGTTTCAAAAAATCTGCCATAATAGTCCATAACTATAATATAGTTAGTATGTCTAGCACAAAATGACCTTATGACATTTTCTCCATGTGGACACCACATGTGAGAATGCAGGGTCCCTTGGCTTAAAAGTTCAATGTAAGAAAAGTGGAAATTTACACACCATTCATTTAAACAATCATTTTTGGCCAGCAGAATATAAATAGCCTTGGCTCAGTTGTCTCAAATCCCATATGACTTTGGTCCATTTGTTTTTCAGTTCTCATGGATGTGGGAACAACAAACCTTTCACCTTTGTAAGTTCGATCATCCATAATAGCAAAATCTTCATAAAAAATTTAAAACACTATTCGAAGACATGCTTTGCCTTTGGCCAGGTATTTAGTATGCCATTTTTCAAAGCTAAAAGGTGAGGTCATTGGCACTGTTATCTTTCAGATGTTTCATTTTCTTATCCGAAATGGGAGTGCAAGGCATACTTAAAGATTCTTGAATCTTAAATGTTTTATCAATAGTGCTCTAGCTGGGATGGTTGTAATGCTCTTTTTTATGATTATTTCCATATGTTTGATTGTAAGCTCCTTGAGGGCAGGGACTGATGTGAATATACAATATATGTGTAAAGCACTGCTTAAATTGACAGCGCCATATAAATACATGTAATAAATAAATGTATGTGATATGATTTCACAGTCATTCCTGACCCATATACTGTATGTATTGACGGAAATGTTCACATCCAAATAAAATGTCATACATCTCCTTCTCTATTCGACAAGATTAATTTAAAAGAAAATGAGGTTGTGGCGCTAACCTATATAGTAAAGGCACTACCAAGATGAAAGGAACGGAGCTTGTATTGAACGTGTGCTAGGAACTAGCCTACATATACTATAACCACCAGCCTAGTATTCAGTGCAAAAATGTGAACAAGAAAAAAGGGTGAGTATGAATTGTGATAATCGCCAACCTAAAAAATCATATACATAAAAAATATTAAATGAAAAATAAAATAAAAAATGTATATTAAAAATGTGATTCTAATATTTGCAAAAAGACAAAGTCTACTCAGAAAGTGCATGTGCTAAGTGCATCCAGATAAGTGAATAAAAAATCATCCCTATTACGGTATAGCAAGAGTACCTTTAAAGACACATAATGCTATGTGCATACATTGCATAAAAATCACCCAAAAATGTGTATATAAGACCTATATGTCTAACCATTTAAAAAATATATATTATTGGTAAGTGCATATGATGTGGAAGTGTCCACACGTGTTACATCCACTAAGAATGAAAAGTCAGAGACCAAAGATAAAAATAGTAATAATTAGATAATGTCCAGACTCCAAGTATATATGGTTGTATATATAAGTAAAAACTAAGTAAAGTGAAAGACAGTTCACGTATATATTAATCAGATAATGTAGTAGAGATGACAGAGATCCTCATAAGTGACTTCAGTGCTTGCAGAGATATCCAGGTGACTTAAGTGCTCTCCCTCAAGGGTCCCCACTCACCGCATCCCATCACCCCTACAGGGGTAATGCATATGGTTGTTGTGTTCTGAAGCACCAGTCCACCAGGGTGTATACTCTGTAGATCTCCAACCGTATTCCTTTAATACCTGGTAACTTGGATGTGACCAGTAAACTATACACCTTCTGCAGAAGCTGCTCACAGCAGCCCGATCAGAAATGGGAGAGATGGAGCTGGGGGAGATGTTGTCCTCCCTAGGACAGGGAATGTCTGTCTGGCAATTCCTTGATCTTGTTATTTCACCAAAAATCCTTTGGGGTATCAGCACGGAAACACTTAGTATGGCAATCCAAGATCTGTCTCCACTCCTGTAAGTGTGTCGTTTCCTTTCATTTTTGTGTGTTTTAAAGTTCTGCTGGGCAAGGGGAATCTCCAAGATGACTGCAGTGTCCTCATCAGCTCTCTGCACAGGCACAGCTTCTGCAGAAGGTGTATAGTTTACTGGTCACATCCAAGTTACCAGGAATTAAAGGAATACGGTGGGAGATCTACAGAGTATACACCCTGGTGGACTGGTGCTTCAGAACACAACAACCATACGCATTACCCCTGTAGGGGTGATGGGATGCGGTGAGTGGGGGCCCTCGAGGGGGAGCACTTAAGTCACCTGGATATCTCTGCAAGCACTGAAGTCACTTATGAGGATCTCTGTCATTTCTACTACACTATCTGATTAATATATACGTGAACTGTCTTTCATTTTGCTTAGTTTTTACTTATATATACAACCATATATACTTGGAGTCTGGACATTATCTAATTATTACTATTTTTATCTTTGGTCTTTGACTTTTTATTCTTAGTGGATGTAACACGTGTGGACACTTATAATTATATGTGCAACAGCACATCATATGCACTTACTAATAATATATATTTTTTAAATGGTTAGACATATAGTTCTTATATACACATTTTTGGTGATTTTTATGTAATGTATGCACATAGCATTATGTGTCTTTAAAGGTACTCTTGCTATACTGTAATAGGGATGATTTTTTATTCACTTATCTGGATGCACTTAGCACATGCACTTTCTGAGCAGACTTTGTCTTTTTGCAAATATTAGGATCACATTTTTAATATACATTTTTTATTTTATTTTTCATTTAATATTTTTTATGTATATGATTTTTTAGGTTGGTGATTATCACAATTCATACTCACCCTTTTTTCTTGTTCACATTTTGGCACTGAATACTAGGCTGGTGGTTAAAGTATATGTAGGCTAGTTCCTAGCTGTCACGTACCTGGTGGTGGAGCCCAGAATGCAAGGAGTAGCCTCTCGTGTGCCTCTGGTTCGAGAGCCCCTGATAGAGAAGACAGGGACTCAGGAGCGCAGGGGGCCACAAGTGCTTGGTAAATGGCAGGTGTAGAGTTAATCCGGACCTCTGGTGAAGCAGCAGGAGGACTGACAGGAACACTGGATCCACTGGCAGGAACTCAGGAACAACAGGCAACGGGGAGGTGTTCTGTAGTACAACTGAAGCACTGGAACAACTGGTAGAAGAACCGGAACTCTTGGCAGGAACACTGGAACTGTTGACTGGATAGAGAAGCACTGTAGCTAGCAGGAACCCACGAACAAGCAGGCAGCAGGGAGGTGTTCTGTAGTACCACCGAAGTACTAGCAAAGTCAGACAGGCCGGGTCAAACACAGGCAAGCAGAGCAGGTACAAAACGGAATCAGGAGAGTAGTCAGGGCACGGACCGGGTCGGCAACGGACAGGCAGGTAATAACTGAAGGATGAGGCAGGAGAATCGTCAGACAAGCCGAGGTCGGAGACAGGCAGCAAACAGGAGAAGTCAGGAACTAGCCGGGTAACAGGAATCAGGTAAACAGGTATACTGAAAGCTTAGGTCACAGGAAACGCTGTAGCCCGGACAGCAAGGAAGCATGCTGACAGGTACCCTTAAATAGGCCTAATGGCGCCAAAGGCTGTCACACTGCCCGTCTGCGTGCCGCCGCGTGCACACGTGCACACCCGAGTACCGATCGTACGTGCCCGTTCGTCTCATCGTGTACCCGCGTACACCCGCTCGTATTAGCGCCCACCCGCATGCGTCCGTTCGCATCAACGCGCCTCCGAACGCGTCCTCTTGCTCTACTGACAGTAGCTCTGTTAACCGATCTTCCGCCGACGGCTGAACTAGCTGAACGTCTTTCATGACACTAGCACACGTTCAATACAAGGTCCGTTCCTTTCATCTTGGTAGTGCCTTTACTATATAGGTAAGCGCCACAACCCCATTTTCCTTTAAATTGATTACTGTCTAGAGCTCTCCTTTGGGGGAGCCCTATCAGGGGAGGCAGCTATCCTTTATTTATTTTTTATTTTTTAGTTATTTACAGTTTTTATTTTTCCTAAGCGCGGCTATCTTAATTTATCAGCTTGAGAATGTCAAGATTGGCTAACACCTTATGGAGGTATGCCTGGGCAACCACACTACAATATTAAGCCTAGGGAGAAGGACATTGTTCATTTTTTCATATTAAACTATTATGCTGCAACTGGGAGTAAGGTAACAGAGGTATGTTGCACTGGTGGAGTGGGCGCAGGCTCAGCACGTCCCTCCAAATGTAACCAAGTTACAGCGTGTAGTGACATGGGACAAGACACTTTTCAGAATTCTGCACTATTACTGCACATATTGACAAGACTCATCTCTAAGTCTGGGAACTGCCTTAAAGTGTAACTAAAGGCAAAACTTTTTTTTTTAGTTTTGGATAGAGGGGAGATGGATTAGAACACCTGTTAGTTTTGATGGTTGTCTGTGTCCCTGCTAGGGAGTCACTCTATCTATTTGTTCTGAGGGGGCATTTCGTTTGACCCCACCTACCCACGAGAGGATGCGGATGCACCGACCAATCGGGGGTGGCTGTGGCTGCATTTTTTTGCTGCCCCCCCAAAAAATAACACCACCCGCCACTGAAAAGCATAATTTCTTTCACAGGGTAGATAGAATAGTCTTAGAAATGGAGGTGGCAGTAGGTTTAGCCTTAGTTAGAATTTGACTGAACTTCCACTTTAATCCCTTACATGGACCTGTCACTTCATAACAGATTAAATGAAAATGCATGCCAATGAGCATAAAAAGCGCACTGTAAGGTAATTCAATGCACATGGAAATGCATGTTAAATGCACATCAATGCACATTTTCATGTTATATGCAGTAAGGTGTGAAAGAACCCTAAAGTTTTAGTACCTATGAAAATCTATAGTTCACTCATGCTTGCTTTTTCATTTATGACCATTAAACTCGCCTATTTTCTTAGCCATTAACATTGACTATCATACTGTATTTTTGCATCCTGTCAATATCATTTGCAAGCCTTTCTTTCAGTACTACAGGAATTCTGCAAGAAGGATGCACCCTTATGCCCTGTACACACGGTCAGACTTTCCGACGAAAAATGTGCGATCGGAGCTTGTTGTCGGAAATTCCAACTGTATGTAGGCTCCATCAGACTTATTCCATTGGAATTTCCGACACACAAAGTTTGAGAGCTGGATCTAAAATTTTCCGACAACAAAATCAGTTTGCGTAAATTCCGATCATGTGTAAACAATTCCGACACACAATTGCCGACGACAATTGCCACGCATGCTCAGAATCAAGCAGAAGAGCAACACTGGCTATTGAACTTCATTTTTCTCGGCTCGTCGTACGTGTTGTACGTCACCGCGTTCTTGACGTTCGGAATTTCCAACCAACTTTGTGTGACCGTGTGTATGCAAGACAAGTTTAAGCCAACATCCGTTGGAAAAAATCTGATGGATTTTGTTGTCGGAATGTCCGGTCGTGTGTACAGGGCATTAGAGTAATTGTTTTATTCACCAGGATTTTGTTTTCCTCAGAACACTGTCCTACTCCATGAAAGTTATATTTGAAGTTATTAAGAATATCAGAGCTAGTGGCATCAGATATCGTGGAAATCCTCTATAGACAATATCAGCTGTGTTAGGTTTTAGTCCAAATAAGGATTGCTTTTGCTATGGTGCTTGCATTGTAGAATGTCAACTATTGCATTGGCTCTACACATATCTTTTACATTCAGTTGAGCTGCTTTCACACTGAGGCACTTTTCAGACATTTTAGTGCTAAAAATAGGGCTTGTAAAGCGCCTGAAAACTGCCTCCCATTCATCTCAATGGATGCTTTCACACTGGGGAGTTGCAATGGCGGGGCGTTGAGAAAAGTCCTGTAAGCAGCATCTTTGGAGCTTGTTTGTAGCGCTGAAAAAAGTACTTCAAAAACGCCCAAGTCCATTGAAATGGATGGGAAGCACTTTAAAATTGCCTGAAAACTGTCCCGAAGCTGAGGGAAGGTCACATGACCGCAGCGCAGTGTAGGATGCTGGGATACAGGAAATCCTGTTAAGAGGTGTTGAGGAGAGACAAGAGAGCATGGATGCTGCTGATAACTGGATGCAAGCCAGTGGAGAAAATGTGGCAAGACCATCCAGATTCAATGCAGCAGCAATAGAACCAGAGCAGTTTATTCAATCAATGCGGGACCACCCTGAACTTTAGGACTCCAGAAATCCCTAGTATGCCAACCGCAGCAAAAAGTCTTTAGGATGGTATGCCATTGCTGAATATCATATTGAGGACTAGAATGACCTTCAAAGAAAACAAAAAGCCGCCAAAAGTGAGTACCAATCCCATAATCTTTGTCAGATAAGTGGGAGTGTGATTCCCTAATCCCAAACCCCATAACTAATCCTAATCCCAGTCAGAATAGTCTCAAAACTCAAAAGTTTAACCCCAATCCTAAACAGAATAGTCCCAAAACACAAAAGTTTATCCCTAATGCCAGTCAGAATAGTCCCAAAACACAAAAGTGTAACCCTAATCCCACTTCTACTAGTCCCAAATCCCTAACCCTAATCCCACTTCTACTAGTCCCAAACCCCCAACCCTAAGCCTAATTCCACTTCTACTAGTCCCAAATCCCTAACCCTAACCCAAATCCCACTTCTACTAGTCCCAAATCCCTAACCCTAACCCTAATCCCACTTCTAATAGTCCCAAATCCCTAACCCTAATCCCACTTCTACTAGTCCCAAATCCCTAACCCTAATCCCAGTCCTGGTAGTCCCAAACCCCCAACCCTAACCCTAATCCCAGTCCTGGTAGTCCCAAACCCCCAAACCAAAGTCATTGTAAGTTTATGTATCTTATTGCTATTATTGAACTCCTAAAGAAAGTATAAACAACATCGAAGTAAACATGTTTTTATTGTCTTTAATCAATACAGCAATAAACAAATATTCAAAATCGATAACAATATGCAATTATTTTTGAAAGTATATACTTGCAAACAAGAGAAAATATTCAATGAAACATAATAATGATCATTTTTATTTGATACGTATAAGTTTTAAATCATATTTCCTTGCCAACTTGCTGCTCTAGCAGGGCTCATAAAATAATCCGCCAATTCATCCCTAATTCTGAAACCCACTGTTGGACCACGAACATTAAGGAAATCAGCAGGTTCCAAATTGTGAGCCAATGTGTCTTCAAAACTGACGCCCTCTCTATCCCTTACCACATTGTGCACCACATATGCTGCCTTTATTAATTTGCATGCATTTTCGACCTTAAGATTGATAGGTTTATGGAATATTTCCCATTTGTTGGCAAGAATGCCAAAAGAACATTCAACCAGCCTACGTGCCTGACAGATGATAATTGGATATTCTCTTCTGGGTGTCAAGATTCCTCCGTGAGTAGGGCTTCATTAAAAGTTTGTTGATAGCGAAAGCCTCATCAGCCACAAAAATAAATGGCATATCTGGACTTTCTGTACCGGGTAATGGTCGATTTTCAGGCAAATCGAGTCGATTAGATTGAAGACACTTCCCAAATCTCGAATTCAGGAAAACAGAAGAGTCTGCAGAACTCCCAAATGCTCCTACATCAATAAATATGAATTCATAGTCTGCATCAACCACAGCCATTAGCAAAACAGAAAAATATTTTTTGTAATTATAATATCGGCTACCACTGTGACAGGGTTTAATTAGCTGAATGTGTTTTCCATCAATTGCTCCCAGGCAGTTTGGAAAATTGGTTTTGCTCCAGCACTGCTTAGCAACATCATTCCATCCTCTTTATTTAGAATAGGCATGAATGTATTTTTCAAATTCCAAATAGCATCACATGCTATTCCTGTTCTGAATTCATAGTGTAATGATTTATAGGTTATAAATACAAAAAGAGCAGCGCTGTGACAAAAAAGGTGTATATGATATAACCAAATCAGATAAGTTGAATATTAGACCCAAATTTGAGATAGGCTCCAAAGTTCATATAAAAGTACATAATAAACAAAGGTAAAAAAGTCCTATCCAAAATCGATCATAAATAGTGGATAAAGTGGGAAGCGTAGATAGGTGGAAATACAAATAAATCAATATGTCCTTCACCGCACCACTGTGGTATTGATAAGAATGCGCGCTTAAGCTTGCCGTTTGGTAAGCGCGCATTCTTATCAATACCACAGTGGTGCGGTGAAGGACATATTGATTTATTTGTATTTCCACCTATCTACGCTTCCCACTTTATCCACTATTTATGATCGATTTTGGATAGGACTTTTTTACCTTTGTTTATTATGTACTTTTATATGAACTTTGGAGCCTATCTCAAATTTGGGTCTAATATTCAACTTATCTGATTTGGTTATATCATATACACCTTTTTTGTCACAGCGCTGCTCTTTTTGTATTTATTATGTAATGTGTGTATCCCACTTTCAGCGGCTGCTCTTGTGTTTGGTTTTGATCAGTGAACTGTCACTTTTTGTTTTTTCAATTTTGTTTCTCTCAGTATGTTTTTTACGCACTAGTTTCCGTTTACAGCGCGGTGATTTGTCTTTTCTTATTTTCTAATGATTTATAGGTATTTCCTGTGGCAAGATATCTGTAATAAAACAAAAATATCTTATTTCTTTCAGTACGACTAATAAAGAAAAGGTGGAAGACTATGAGGGATAACTATAGGAGAGAACACAATCTACAAACTAAGATACAAATTGGTTCTGGTGGGAAGAGAAAATGCTGCCACTGTGCCATTAAATGCTGCCACTGTGCCCCATCAAATACAGCTACTGTGCCCATCATATGCAGCCACTGTGCCCATCTTATGCAGCCACTGTGCCCCATCAAACACAGCCACTGTGCCATCAAACGCAGCCACTGTGCCATCGAACGCAGCCACTGTGCTCATCAATTGCTGCCACTGTACCATCAAACACAGCCACTGTGCCAAACGCAGCCACTGTGCCCATCAATTGCTGCCACTGTACCATCAAACACAGCCACTGTGCCAAACGCAGCCACTGTGCCCATCAATTGCCACCGCTGTGCCATCAAAAGCAGTCACTGTGCCCATCAAACGCAGCCACTGTGCCATATCAAATGCTCCAACTGTGCCATCAAATGCTACACTGTGCCATCACATGCTACCACTGTGCCTAATGCAGCCTGACTGTGCCCCATCAAAAGCAGCCACTGTGCCCCATCAAATGCAGCCTCACTGTGCCCCATCTAATGCAGCCTCACTGTGCTCCATCAAATGCAGCCACTGTGCCCCATCAAATGCAGCCACACTGTGCCCCATCTAATGCAGCCTCACTGTGCCCCATCAAATGGAGCCACTGTGCCCCATCTAATGCAGCCTCACTGTGCCCCATCAAATGCAGCCACTGTGCCCCATCTAATGCAACCTCACTGTGCTCCATCAAATGCAGCCACCATGCCCCATCAAATGCAGCCTCACAGTGCCTCATCTAATGCAGCCACTGTGCCCCATCAAATGCAGCCACTGTGCCATCAAACACAACCACTGTGCCCATCAAACACAGCCACTGTACCATCAAACACAGCCACTGTGCCAAATGCAGCCACTGTGCCCCATCAAATGCAGCCTCACTGTGCCCCATCTTATGCAGCCTCACTGTGCCCCATCAAATGCAGCCACTGTGCCCCATCTAATGCAACCTCACTGCGCTCCATCAAATGCAGCCACTGTGCCCCATCAAATGCAGCCACTGTGCCCCATCAAATGCAGCCTCACTGTGCCTCATCTAATGCAGCCACTGTGCACCATCTAATGCAGCCTTACTGTGCCCCATCAAATGCAGCCACTGTGCCATCAAACACAGCCACTGTGCCATCAAACACAACCACTGTGCCCATCAAACACAGCCACTGTACCATCAAACACAGCCACTGTGCCAAACGCAGCCACTGTGCCCATCAATTGCTGCCACTGTGCCATCAAACGCAGCCACTGTGCCCATCAAACGCAGCCACTGTGCCATATCATATGCTCCCACTGTGCCATCAAATGCTGCCACTGTTCCATCAAATGCTGCCACTGTGCCCATCAAATACAGCTACTGTGCCCATCAAATGCAGCCACTGTGCCCATCTTATGCAGCCACTGTGCCCATCAAATGCAGCCTCACTGTGCCCGATCGAATGCACGCTCACTGTGCCCCTTCTAATGCAGCCTCAATGTGTCCGATCTAATGCAGCCTCACTGTGCCCCATCTAATGCAGCCTCACTGTGCCCCATCAAATGCAGCCCTGAGCCTCACTTACCTTACAGGCAGCTCCGCTCGTGCCATGCTTTTCACGGAGCTGCCGACGTCACTTCCGGATTTCCCTCCCTCTATTTTTTTTTTTTAAAGGGACCTTTTTTTTTGTGACTGCTGGGTGGGGGCGCTCGTGCCCCCCCTATGGACGGGCCGCCACTGTCCGTCATAGAGATGAGACCATAAGTATAACAACATTTATGTAAATTTAATTATTTAGATAGAATTGTCTAATATTACATTTTTTATTTTTAGGAGTGCACGGTATAACAACATTTTTACAAAGTTTTACAAATTGTCTATTTTTCTATTTTCAGTAGAGAAAGCAATATGGAGTCTGAAAGTGAAGAGGACCCTGAGGATGCAGAGGAGATCGACGAATTAGATGCAGCAGACAATTCACAAATAAATGAAACTGAAGCTGAAACACCAGAAGCAATATTGCCCACCAACAGATAAAAACAAAGGAAACTAACAAAACAACAACTGTCAGAGGACTTCCTAGATGTTGTTAAACAATTGTTTAACAAACAACAAAAAGATGGAGCAGAATTGGAGTCCTTTGCCAGAAGCATGGTTCCTCAAATGGCCAAAGTATCATCCGATTATCAGTGTGAGCTGCGCTCTGAAGTAATGCATCTCATTCATTACTACCAGCAGCAATCTGCACAAAATAGAGATGCACCGTATGAGGGCAACATTACTAATCAGTTTTCTGGGAGGTACGATGGTCCAGGTACCTCACGCTCACACACATACCCATCTGCTGCAGCTTCCAGAGTTCAAATCATGTCCCAAAAGTTTAACCAACCAAGTTTTCAGTGAGGAGCTTATAAAATGCAGCAATATTTTCAACATGTCCAACCTCTCCCTCCCACCCCTCTAGAGGAGACACACCATCCTCCTCCCACCCATCATAATCTGTGACAGTTTTTGTTTGATATCTTTTTTGCAAAGTTTTACATTGGTTAATAGAATGTTTTGTGTTTTGCACATGTTGTGTATTTTTGTTAATATATATATATGCAATAATAAATATATCATTTTTGTCAATTTTGTATGGCCATTTTATTATGTGTTTAAATGTGCACTAATTAATTATTCATATATACTTACCTTAGCGTTATAAGTAAATGTTCACATGGTGATATTGCCACCCTACAATTGGTATCCTGTCTTAACAAGTCAGGGGTTAAGATGTCAAGCAGAAAGAAGTGGGGTTAGGGATTTTGGACTAGTAGAAGTGGGATTAGGGTTAGGGATTTGGGACTAGTAAAAGTGGGATTAGGGTTAGGGTCAGGGATTTGGGACTAGTAGAAGTGGGATTTGGGTTAGGGTTGGGGATTTGGGAGTAGTGGGGGTGGGTGTAGGGTTAGCGATTTGGGACTAGTAGAAGTGGGATTAGGGTTAGGGTTAGAGTTAGGGATTTGGGACTAGTGGGGGTAGGATTAAAGTTAGGGTTAGGTATTTGGGACTAGTACAAATGGTATTCGGGTTAGGGATTTGGGACTAGTGGGGGTGGGGTTAGGGTTAGGGATTTGGGACTAGTAGAAGTGGGATTAGGGTTAGGGTTAAGGATTTGGGACTAGTGAGGGTGTGATTAGCATTAGGGTTAGAGATTTGGGGCTAGTAGAAGTGGGATTAGGGTTAGGATGAGGTATTTGGGACTCCTGGGAGCGGGATAAGGGTTAGGGTTAGGGATTTGTGACTAGTAGAAGTGGGATTAGGGTTAGGGATTTGGGACTAGTGGAGGCAGGATTAGGGTTATGGTTGGGGATTTGGGACTAGAAGAATTGTATTAGGGTTAGGGTTAAGGATTTGGGACTAGTGAGGGCGGGATTAGGGTTAGGGTTAGAGATTTGGGACTAGTAGAAGTGGGATTAGGGTTAGGGTGAGGGATTTGGGACTCCTGGGGGCGGGATTATAGTTAGGGTTAGGGATTTGGGACTAGTAGAAGTGGGATTAGGGTTAGGATTATGGATATGGGACAAGGAGGGGTGGGATTAGGGTTAGTGTTAGGGATTTGGGACTAGTAGAAGTGGGATTAGGGTTAGGGTTGGTTTGGGATTTGGGAATAGTCTCAATGGGATGGGATATTATCACTTACGCGACATGCTCATCCGTGTGTAATTTCTGAACTTTACTGTGTGCTCTCTCAAGTCCTGATAGTGGTTCTCAACCTGGGGGTCGAATTATGATTTACCACGGGTCCCCGAATCCTGGGATGTTCCATTCCCCCCACCCCCCCACCAAGGAGTATGAGAAGGAATAAAAATAGAGAATACATGGAAGAGAGAGGAAAAGAGGGAGAGGAACAAAGAAAAAGGGAGAGAAAGAATAAGACAAAGAACAAGAAAGACGGCTAGAGAGAGGGATGGGGGACAAGAAATTAGGAGAGAGAGAGAGATAAAAGGGAAAGAAAGGAGAACAAAAAGAAAGTGGTACATCCTAAAATGTACCATAAGGGATTTTAATACTGTACGAGTGGAAAGGACTCAGGGAGCGCTAAATGTCTGTGGGTTAGGGGCACAAATTACTTGTCTTGCCTTGGGTGCTGACAACCCAAGCTATGAAAATAAATGTTACTGTTAGGGGTCCCCACAACCTGGGAAATTTTATCAAGGGGCCACTGCACTAGCAGGTTGAGAACCACTGTGATAGAGCAACACAAATTGTCCTCTTGAGGAGTGCGTTTGTAGGATGGGATGGATCCAATAGCGACGTTCCTGCCTCTGTTTCAGGATATGTTCCCAAAACATTAGCACAAAAAGTAACAGCAGCTCAATAAACTCCATTTTCACTTTGTTCAGTGTCTTCACCCATGAAATACCAGGAAGTGTACAGGATGTGATGTAAAGGGGTGGGATTGTAAGATAATGATAATGCTTCAAAAGCACATCAAAAATGCTAGCACTAACGCGATACAAGCGTGTCTAAAATGCGGCAATAGCGCTAGGTGTTTTATAGGCGTTTTTTTAAATGCCTCAGTGTGAAAGTAGCCTTGCTCTTTTTTCTATGAAGGGTTTGATCATGTCCACGTATGTGGAGTTACTAGACCACTTCTTATTGAGACTCCTTTAAACCTGTAGAGCACGGTAGGAGAGGGGTATTTTTTCTTTAACTCTGGTTTAACCACTTTAGCCCCAGATGGATTTACCCCCTTCCTGACCAGAGCATTCGCCACTGCATCGCTTTAACTGACAATTGCGTGGTTGTGCAACGTTACATCAAAAAAAATTGACATCCTTTTTTTTTCCTCACAAGTAGAGCTTTCTTTTGGTGGTATTTTATTACTCTGTGTGTTATTTTTTGCACTGTAAACAAAAAAAAGAGTCACAATTTTGAAAAAAAGCAATATTATTTACTTTTTGCTATAATAAATATCCCCAAAAAATATATAAAAAAAACAATTTTTTTCCTCAGTTTAGGCCAATATGTATTCTTCTACATATTTTTGGTAAAAAAATCATAATAGGCATATATTGATTGGTTTGCGCAAATGTTATAGCCTCTACAAAATAGGGGATAGATTTATGGCATTTTTATTATTATTATTTTTAATTAGTAATGGCGGTGATCTGCGATTTTTATCTTGACTGCGACATTGCGGCAGGCACATCAGACACTTTTGACACTATTTTGGGACCATTGTCATTTATGCAGCGATCAGTGCTATAAAAATGCAGTGATTACTGTGTAAATGACACTGGCTGGGAAGGGGTTAAACACTAGAGGGCGTTCATGGGGTTAACTCTGTTCCCTCAGCATGTTCTAACTGTAGGGGGGATGGGCTCACTACAACATGACAGAGATCACTGCTTCCGATGACAGGAAGCAGCAGATCTCTGTCATGTTGCTAGGCAGAACAGGGAAATGCTCTCCTCGTTCTGCTGCTCCGTGACACGATCGCGGGACACCGGCGGACATCAAGTCCGCGGGACCCGCGGGCATGGTCATGCACTACGCGTCGGGCGTGCGCCCACTAGCCCCGCAGATTAATGGGGACGTACATGTATGCCCATTTGCTCACCGCTGCCATTGTGCCAACGTATATTGGCGTGCGGTGGGCGGCAACTGGTTAAATATTATGTATTATTGTTTTTTTTTTCTTCTTTTTCATGGTTTTGTCTTCCTCCCTGTGTAGCAGTTTGTCTCAATGGTGGAAATGTTTACAATTTTATTTAAATAAAAACTGATATAATAGTTGCTCTTTATAATATGTGTAATTTACACACCGGCCCCTTTATTAGGTACACCTTACACCCACATTTGCTTCTAGAACTGCCTTAATTCTTCATGGCATAAATTCAACAAGGTGTTGGAAACATTTCTCAGAGATTTTGATCTATATTGACATGATAGCATCACGCAGTTGCTACAGATTTGTCGGCTGCACATCCACGATGCAAGTCTCCCTTTCCATCACATCCCAAAGGTTCTCTATTGGATTGAGATCTGGTGACTGTGGAGGCCTTTGGAGTACAGTGAACTTTTTTGTCATGTTCAAGAAACCAGTTTGAGCTTTGTGTTATGCTGCATTATCCTGTTCTTAGCTGAAAGGAGTGGTTTCCCGTGTGGTCTTCTGCTGCTGTAGCCCATCTGCTTCAAGGTTCAATGTATTGAGCATTCAGAGATTGTATTCTGCATACCTTGGTTGTAATGAGTGGTTGAGTTACTGTTTCTTTGGATCATCTCAAACCAGTCTGCCCATTCTCCTCTAACATCAACAAGGCATTTTTCATCCACAGGACTGCAGCTCACTGAATATTTTTCTCTTTTTCAGACCATTCTCTGTAAATCCTACAGATGGTTGAAAAATGGGTGAAAAAGTAGCTCTCGGGCACTTATGGGACTTTAAAGGCAACTCTTAAGATCGACTATATAATATAAAACATATAGCTTTTATTTGTACAAACATAAAACAGGTGTACACATCCCAAATCTAATAAAAACAAGTCATCAATGTTGAAAACAGTTGGTATAAAGAAATATAAATGATGCTGTGACATTGTCTTCTCTGTACACCCAACGCGTTTCAGGAAGAGTTCAATCCTTTCTTCAAGGGTGTTTATGTAGAGAGGATCACATGTACTATTATATTCTATAATAGAGCATTGCAGTTATCACAAATGAGACAGGGAAACAGTATAGTATATATACAAAATAATTGCCAGAGTAGTAAAAGGTAGCATACTATCTTGATGAGCAGCACATATAAGACATCAAATATGTACATAAAAGTTACACTGTGCCATGGCTGGAGGCGTCACGTGTGCCCCTCTGGGGTGGCTGGGGCCCCAAATATTCCACACAAGAATCCCCTCTGTAGACTACATAGCACAATCGTAAATAGTCAATGTGCAAGAAAGACAAAGCTAGGTGGAGGAAGAGAAGAGTATGTTCCACACATCTGGGGAGGGTAGAATGCAGGAAAAATTAGGACCATATAAAACTGTAACTGACCATGCAGTACAGACCATCCTCAATGGAGTGTCAGTCTAGAATGGGAACCCCAATAGAACACCTAAAATGGATCTGCTCCCCCCTCCACCAAAGAAACAAAAACAAAAAAAGCCCTAGGGCTAAGCAGTACTCAGGGGTGATACACCAACAAATTAATCGATAAAATAGAACATGGATTACTGTCAGGGCTGGGCTCAGACCTTTCGTCTCAGAACTCTGTGCTCAGCTGTCGGTAAATTGCCAAAGACTCTTCCTTCCACAGTGACTCACCTGGTCTTCATTTCCTGCTCGTCAGCTAGAGCTGCTGGTTATCTAAACTCCTTGGATCAGATCTTCTGTGACTTTGTCTTGGTCAACATATCCGGACTCTCTCTGCTGTGTTTTCCTGTAAAAGACTTTGGCTTGGCTGACTTCCCTTCTGGTTTCTGATCCTGTTTTCACTGATCTCTGGATTCCTGTTTCTCTGGCTTGTTCTGACTACCCGTCCTGGTTACCGAACTCTGGTTATGTTTTGGCTACGTTTGCTCTGTTTTTACCATTTTATTAAATAGTGTCATTTTTGCTCCACTTCTGTCTCAATCGGATTCATGGTTCCTGACAATTACAGTTTAACAAAGAGGGAGAGGTCAGTGTGGATGTCTTACCCAGCAGTTGGATGTTAGGTGATGTATCTGTTCCAGTAACACAGGCAGCAGCATCCAATCTATTCAGACTAACTGCCTTAAGTATGGCTGAGGACGCCAGCACATGCACGATTTGAGGTGGCACGGGTGTGCGCGTGCATCCCATCATCGCACCTGCGCAGTGTGAATCAGAGCCGGCACCTACACAGTGCATGCTGGGATGGCATCGGGTGCACCAGTCCAGCACATGCGCAGTGGTGGTCATGGAAGGATCCCTCAGACCGTCAATGCACGGTGCCCACCCATCGTATTGCAGGATGGCATCATGCATGGGCGGTCCACTGATGCACTGAAGAAGTGACCCCAGGGGGGGGAAGGGACAGTCAGGGATCATTGGTGACCCCAACCAATCACAAACCCCATCACCCGGGTCACAAATCCGGCCGCCCACAAGTATGCAGGAGGCCTGGGTGTGCCGAGTGGGAATACATAAAGTCCCGAACTGGCAGCAGATCAGCCCCCAGTGGCACAGGTAATAAATAAAAAAAGGGAATGGAAATAAGTAAATAAGTAAAAAGATGTCATTGCATGGAAAATCAAATGGGAAAACAAGAAACATGGCAAACAGCACAGCAAGCAATGCATCAACAATGACATATGTGACACACATCAAACCTCCCAACAAGAAAACAGAATACCATACAAAATATTATAACTAGGGAAATACAGAAGTCCAAAAAAGGCTGACATTATGCTACTCTGCACCCATCCCATCGTGGGACGGCATATGAGAAACAAAATGAAATGAGTAGCCTATGTGGCCAATGACCCTATTTTTCACATCCTCCTGATAAGAAATCCTCCTGGAAAGGATGGTAGCTGAGCTGGTCATTGAGCCCAGAGGGAGAGGTTGCCCCAAGCGCAACAATCCAATGGGCCTCGCTAAGTAATAGCTTATTCCAATCTCCCCTCCTGGGACTTGGATGGACCCGATCCAGAATGAGAAACTGGATACAGGGAAATCTGCCCTTGTGTCGGTCCCTGACATGTCTGCACAGGGTTAGCTCAGGATTGGTGGTTTTCATACTGGCAATATGCCTGTATGCCCTTTTATGAAACTCCAGCTTTGTTTTACCTACATAAAAGCTACCTGCATTGGCAGGTGAGGAGATAAACCTACCCCGCTGTCTTACAATTTGCATAGTGGTTGGGTTTGTATGAACATCTGTTTTTAACTTTTTTTGTGTATTCATGTATTGATATTAGTTACAATCTCCACAAGGGAAGTTTCACCTTAGTTTACAAGGCTCCCTTCTGATTGTTCCCACAAACTCACTATGGACCAACTTGGTCCTTTAAAGATCTCTTTCTGCGATATGTAATAGCTGGACAAGCAGGTATATGGGGGTTTAAGGTGGGGTCTATCTGCAATTATTGCCAGTATTTTTTAATGATTTTCTTGATTGGTTTGTGTTGTTTGATGTATCTTGTGATTATACGAGTAGTTTGGGGTTTGTCAGTCATTTTTTTGCCAAACAAAAGATCATGTCTCTTTTGGCTAGTTGCTCGCTTGAAGGCTTTTTTTGAGGTAGGTGAAAGAGTATTCTCTCCCTGAGATAGCCTTCCTCTAGACAAAAGGACTCTTCACTAGAGCAATTTCTCCTGATCCGCAGGTATTGACTATACGGAATAAACTGTATCAGTGGTTGTGGATGTGAGCTGGTAGCATGTAAGATGGCATTTCCAGCATTGGGCTTACGGTGTAGTCCACTGGAGAGGCTGCCATCTATATTTTTAGTGATCGTAACGTCAAGGAACGTAATGACTGAGTCACTGTATGTCATAGTGAAACTGAGATTGAAATTGTTGCTGTTCATGGCAGTGATGCAGTCATTGAGTGTCTCTGGAGAACCAACCCAGATGAGAAATATGTCATCTATGTAACAGAACCAACCTCTCTCTAGAGATGGTTGTGAGTGAAAATCCCAGTAGATCAGCAGTTTTTGAAATACTCAGACCAGCCTGTCTGGCACCAACAACCATGTCACGTTCAATGTCTGGCACCAACAACCATGTCACATTCAAAGTCACTTAAATCCCCTTTCTTCCCCATTCTGATGCTCGGTTTGAACTTCAGCAAGTCAACTTTTCCATGTCTAGATGCCTAAATGTATTGAGTTGCTGCCATGTGATTGGCTGATTAGCAATTTGTGTTACCAAGCAATTGAACAGATATACCTAATAAAGTGGCCAGTAAATGTATATTAAAATGAAGGGGGGGAACACATGCAAGGCGGGAATGTTTTTCCATGTGCTTAATCTCCCACATCTGCTACATTTTTGTTAGAGTTCTTTTTAAGTTGGATCTAGTTCTTGTCAGAAACCATGAAATCAGATTGAGACAGAAGTACAGTTAAATCACACTTGTTTAATAATAAAACATTGTCAAAACATAGCCAAAGTTCAGTAACCGGAATGGATGGTCAGCCAAGCCAGAAGTTGGGTATCAAAGTAGTGGAACAGCAAGCAGGATCTGTGCCAGAAGGTATGTCAGCAAAGCCAGTCTTTAACCACTTGGCTACCAGGCACTTACACCCCCTTCCTGCCCAAGCCATTTTTCAGCTTTCAGCGCTGTCGCACTTTGAATGACAATTGTGCGGTCGTGCTGCACTATACCCAAGCAAATTTTTTATAATATTCTTCACACAAATAGAGCTTTAATCAATGCTGGGTTTTTTATTTTTTACAAAAACAAAAGACCAAAAATTTTGAAAAAAAAATGTTTTTTACTTTTTTTCTGTCAGTAAATTTTGTAACTAAGTAATTTTTCGCCTTCACTGATCTGCGCTGATGAGGCGGCACTGATGGGCACTGATAGTTTGAACTGGTGGGCATTGATGAGGTGGCACTTATGAGAACTGATGAGGCGGCACTTATGGGCACTGATTAGGTGGCACTGATGAGGAGGCACTACTATGCTGCACTTATGGGCACTGATAGGTGGCACTGATATGTGGCACTGATGAGCACTGATAGGCAGCACTGATGGGCATTGTTAGGTGGCACTGATGGGCACTAATAGACGGCACTGGTGGGCACTATTAGGAGGCACTGGTGGGCACTGATAGGCGGCACGGATAGGTGGCACTGATGGGCATTGATGGGTGGCACTGATGGGCGACACTGAAGGGCATTGATTGACAGCAGTGATGGGCATTGATGGGCAGCACTGATTGGTGGCACTGATTGCCAGCACTGACTGGCATCGCTAATGGGCAGTGGTGGGCACTGATTGCTGCCACTGATTTCCACCAATGCCAGCTATGGTGGCCACTGATTGGTGACACTGTGTTGCACTATTGTAATCAGGGCACTGATGATCAGTGCTCTGATTATATTCCTATATGTCCCCCTGTGAGGAGATGCCGCTGATCGTCTCTCCTCTCCTCACACTCTGTCAGTGTGAGGCGAGGAGAGCCGATTACTGGCACTTCCTTGTTTACATGTGACCGGGTGTGATTGGACACAGCCGATCACATGGTTAAAGAGCCGCGGAAGTGGCTCTTTACAGAGATTGGGGTCGTGCCGTGTCCTAGCAACACAGCGCAGGGGCGCGAGAATGGCTGTTCTGGGATGCTGTCATATGACGCTGTCCCAGAACGGGAGCCGCACCGCCCCGCCGTCATTTGATGGTGAGTGGGTGGCAAGCAGTTAAACAGGAACGCAGGAGATAGTTTCTTGCGATGTGACCAAGGCAAAGGCAGAGCTCCTCTGGACTGGACGGCTTAAGTAGGCAGGACTGACAAGCAGGATCATCAACAGCTAAGTAACTGTGGAGAGATAGGAGCTGGCAATTAGCCGACAGCTGAGCGGCCAGCTCAGAGAAGGAAGAACTGAGCCCAGCCCTGACAGTTCTGCCTGTGAGCAGTGGGTGTCTTACTTACTGTGTACATTTTTTCTGATTCAGTCTTTGCAAACTTGAAATGTGCCTGAGTAGCCTCATAGGTGTCTTACAGCTCCCTTCTTTATTAAGATCTATACTAGTGATACATGTATTTGTTTATCTAAAAATCAGCTAGCATTGCTTACAGGTACCTAGCTGAAGGTTCAGGAAGAGTTCTGATACATCTGACAAATTGTCTACTTCTGTATTTGCCCTTCCCTGTGAAAACCTTTTTAAGGTTGAAAACCTAAAGCAGAGCTCCACCCAAAAGGGGAAACTCCGCTTGTTTGCTTAATCCCCCCTCTGCTACTATTTTTGGCACCTTTCAGGGGGAGAGGGGAGCAGGTACCTGTTTTTGACTGGCACCCGTCCCCACTTCCGGGAGACGTCACTGCGGCAAGGTCACCCGTGGGTTTGGCCCCCTCCGCCTTCCACTGCTGCCAGACCATACAGAAAGCGCAGCGTGCTTTGGGCATGCATAGTAGAGAACCGGCAGTGAAGCTGCAAGGCTTCACTGCCGGTTTCCCTTAAAAGGACTGGCGGTGGCAGCACCTGAGAGCAGACTGAAAAACCAGTTGGGGTGCTGACATCGCGGGATACCTGAATAGGTAAGTGTCCTAATATTAAAAGTCAGCAGCTATAGTACTTTTAATGTTTGGAGGGGGGTGTTGAAACTCTGCTTTAAGAATTAAAAGGTACAACATCCTTACAGTGCCTTTGTCAGAGAAACTAAAATTGGCCATATTCCAGATAGCTATGTATTGACATGGATGAATAGAAAACAATAAAGGTGCCATAGGCAGGATCATATTTCCATAAATGTTTGAACCTACACAAATGACCCTTACTATAGTGATTTAAGTTTAAAGCTAAAGTCTAACCAGGAACTTCTCCCTCCTTTCCACAAACAAATGTGCTTGTAGATGGGCTTTAAGAGAGATAAGAAAAAAATTGGCTTACCAATATTATAAATGTAGACACCAAAGGCAAGGTACAGCAATGAAAAAAAAATTGTAAATTTACTACACGCAGGCTGAGAATGTAAATTAGCAACATCATTAAGAACACAGCCTATATTTAAGAACACAGCCTTTATGTATTCACTAGGAAATCCAATGCCCATTGGAATTTTGTTTCAAATAGATTATACACACACATGCAAAAAACAAAAAAAAGCTGGCAGACAATTTTAAAGCTGCCTTTTTTCACTTGGATTAGTGGTGTGCCTTCAGCCCCAAGAGGTTGTTTCAAGAAGAAGGCCATACAAATTAGCTTGCTGTGGACAGACACTGGGCCCCAGTGCCAAAAAAGGAGGCATGTGCAATTGAGGGTTTCTAATGGAAATGCTATCACTCCTATTCACCTTTCAAATGAAAAAAACATTGATTAAGGACAGGTATGCCCTTGCTTGGTGTTCCATGCATCCCTATACCTTTAAGGGGGGGGGGGTGCTCCCTCCAGGCAAACTTATAATGTTAGTTCACTGGGGTGTCTTGACGTGGCCACTGTGGCTTACACATATGTTTGCAACATGAATTGTTAGACAATTTGGTTTTGTTGCAGGCTAGCTGGTAAGTGAGCTGGACATTTTTGCTTATTTTCGATGTGTGTTGCCCTTCCATGTGCTCCTTGCTGCAAAGGCTAGTTATAGGCTGGAGTGGTTGCCATTTGTTTGTACAGTTTGTGAATTGATGTGGACACGCACGGGATACCTTCAGCTGCCATACCTGCCCTTAAAATTATTGTAAAGGATCGTTTTTTTTTGTTTTTTTAAATAATAAACATGTCATACTTACCTCCAATGTGCAGCTCAGAGTGGCCCCGAACATCCTCTTCTGGGGTCCCCTGGCGGCTCTCTCGGCTCCTTCTCGCATCAGATAACCCCCTAGGAGAAGCGCTCTCCCGAGGGGGTGACCTTACGGGCATGCTCCCAAGTCCAGCATTTGCGTCTACAGGCATGAATGCCAGACTCAGCACCGCCCCCTGGCGCCCACATCATTGGATTTGATTGACAGCCGTGGGAGCCAATGGCTGCACTGCTATCAATCTATCCAATCAAGAGCGGGGCCCCCGTGGAGAGAGGGACAGTGCGTCCCCGCCGAAGAGATGAAGGGGCTCAGGTACTGTAAGTAAAACGAGGGTGCTGGGGAGCCGGTGATTGCCAGGTGTTTTTTCACCTTAATGCATAGGATGCATTAAGGTGAAAAAACATGAGGGTTTACAAACCCCTTTAATCTGTCCAATATTATATATGTGCTCCAACTCAGGAGACTCTCAAAATTATAGAGTTAGGACTGCAATACACTGGGGTGGCATGACATGGCTGCTGTAGCTTACGCATGTAATGTAATTTATTGTGAACTGTTAGACGAGGTCAATTCGGTTATTTTCAGGCTTGCTGGTAAGTGACCTGGGAATTTTTGTTTGTTGTTTTTTGACATGTGTCGCCCTTCCATGTGCTCCTTGCTGCAAATGCCAGTTATAGATTGGGATGCTTGCCATTTGTTTACACTATTGGAGTGGGACTGTGCTGCTACACATGTCCAGAGGGCTGTCATCAAAGGGACATAATGACCCGGGAAGAGGGGCCTCACTGGATTTGTGAGAGATCGTTACCATAACGTCCAGAGTTGTCATCAACGCCACAGGTTCTGGACATCGGAGAACAGGTGGAGGATTCACAACAGACTCACCCCTCACAGTGGTGAGAGGCCACTGACTGCAACCACATTGCCCTCCTCTTAAAGGCACAGCACCACCCTAACTTGGGACCTAGTTTGGTGAATTGCACCCTTTACCACAGGATCGCAAATGTACTTGAGCCCTCCAATGCAGGAATCTGGGCCCCAAAGTTTACTACCTCACTGGCCATTGAGAGGGATTTGGAGAGACTCTAGGACCTTTAAGTCTAAAGGTGAGTATCGCCTTTAGTTAGGACACCACTAGATTTAGAATCCAAGTACCCGAAGGGGATTGGG
The DNA here is from genome assembly GCF_042186555.1 of Aquarana catesbeiana. NCBI lineage: Eukaryota > Metazoa > Chordata > Amphibia > Anura > Ranidae > Aquarana > Aquarana catesbeiana. The sequence goes on along the minus strand of NC_133327.1, from coordinate 404,303,045 downwards.
TCCAGAAATACTCGGTCCTCATGTTGTATTTGTTGTATTGTACAAACTTGTTTTATTTTGTCACTGTTTATTGCTGTTGACACCTTTTTTGTTGTTGTTGCCTCATTGGGTGTGCCACTCAAATAAATCTTTCTTCTTCAACCTTGGTCTATCAGGAAGTGTGGCATTGCTGGAAAGGTCGTTGCCATCTGGAATGAGGGGACCCAAACAGCAGTGGCTCTGCCTGAAGGTCAGTGCTACACAGGGCTGGGCCTACCATGGGTCCCCCTGGGTCCATTGAACCCAGACAGCAATTTGAGAGGGGTGGCAAACTGACTCCTGATCCCTGCGTTCTGAGCACAATGCACTCCTGAACCCTGCGTTCTGAGTGCAACATATTCCTGATCCCTGCATTCAGAGCGCAACACACTCCTGATCGCTGTGTTCTGAGAGCAACGTACTCCTGATCACTGCATTCTCAGCGCAGCGCAGTCCTGATCCCTGCGTTCTGAGCGCAATGCACTCCTGACCCCTGCGTTCTGAGCGCAACACACTCCTGACCCCTGCGTTCTGAGCGCAACACACTCCTGATCCCTGCATTCTGAGCGCAATGCACTCCTGATCCCTGCATTTGGAGTGCAACGTACTCCTGCTCCCTGCATTCTGAGTAGGGATGATTCGAACATCCCCGGTTCGGTTCGCACTAGAACATGCGAACAGGCAAAAAATTTGTTTGAACACGCGAACACCGTTAAAGTCTATGGGACACGAACATGAATAATCAAAAGTGCTAATTTTAAAGTCTTATATGCAAGTTATTGTCATAAAAAGTGTTTGGGGACCTGGGTCCTGCCCCAGGGGACATGGATCAATGCAAAAAAAGTTTTAAAAACGGCCGTTTTTTCAGGAGCAGTGATTTTAATAATGCTTAAAGTGAAACAATAAAAGTGTAATATTCCTTTAAATTTCGTACCTGGTGGGTGTCTATAGTATGTCTGTAAAGGGGCGCATGTTTCCCGTGTTTAGAACAGTCTAGCAGCAAAATTACATTTCAAAGGAAAAAAATTAATTTAAAACTACTCGTGGCTATTAATGAATTGCCGGTACGACAATACACATGAAAGTTCATTGATAAAAACGGCATGGGAATTCCCCACAGGGGAACCCCGGCCAAAATTTAAAAAAAAAATGACGTGGGGTGTCCCCCTAAATTCCATACCAGGCCGTTCAGGTCTGGTATGGATATTAAGGGGAACCCCGTGCCAACATTTTTTTAAAAATGGCGTGGGGTCCCCTCAAAAATTCATACCAGACCCTTATCTGAGCACGCAACCTGGCAGGCCGCAGGAAAAGAGGGGGGGACGAGAGAGCGCCCCCCCCGAACCGTACCAGGCCACATGCCCTCAACATTGGGAGGGTGCATTGGGGTAGCCCCCCAAAACACCTTGTCCCCATGTTAATAGGGACAAGGGCCTCATCCCCACAACCCTTGCCCGGTGGTTGTGGGGGTCTGCGGGAGGGGGCTTATCGGAATCTGGAAGCCCCCTTTAACAAGGGGACCCCCAGATCCCAGCCCTCTCCCCTGTTTGAAATGGTAAGGGGGTACAAAAGTACTCCTACCATTTCACAAAAAAAGTGTCAAAAATGTTAAAAATGACAAGAGACAGTTTTTGACAATTCCTTTATTTAAATGCTTCTTCTTTCTTCTATCTTCTATCTTCTATCTTCTTTCTTCTTTCGTCTTTCTTCTACCTTCCTTCGGTTTCTTCCTCCATCTTCTTCTTCTTCTGGTTCTTCTAGTTCTTCCTCCGGTGTTCTCATCCAGCATCTTCCTCCGCTGCGCCATCGTCTTCTTCCCTTCTTCTTCTCTGGCCGCTCCGCATCCACCATGATGGGAGGCTCCCTCGGTGTGATGCTTCTCCTCTTCTGACGGTTCTTAAATAACGGAGGGCGGGGCCACCCGGTGACCCCGCCCCCCCTCTGACGCACGGTGACTTCCCTGTCCACCCCCTCTGACGTCACGGGGAATGCCACAGGGAAGTCCCTGTCAAGTCCCCGTGCGTCAGAGGGGGGCGGGGTCACCGGGTGGCCCCACCCTCCGTTATTTAAGAACCATCAGAAGAGGAGAAGCGTCACACAGAGGGAGCCTCCCATCATGGTGGATGCGGAGTGGCCCGAGAAGAAGGGAAGAAGACGCCGGCGCCGCAGAGGAATATGCCGGATGAGAACACCGGAGGAAGAACCAGAAGAACCAGAAGAAGAAGAAGAAGATGGAGGAAAAAAAAAACAAGGAAGGTAGAAGATAGAAGATAGAAGAAAGAAGATAGAAGAAAGAAGAAGCATTTAAATAAAGGAATTGTCAAAAACTGTCTCTTGTCATTTTTAACATTTTTGACACTTTTTTTGTACCCCCTTACCATTTCACACAGGGGAGAGGGCCGGGAGCTGGGGGTCCCCTTGTTAAAGGAGGCTTCCAGATTCCGATAAGCCCCCACCCGCAGACCCTCACAACCACCGGGCAAGGGTTGTGGGGATGAGGCCCTTGTCCCCATCAACATGGGGAAAAGGTGTTTTGGGGGGCTACCCCAATGCACCCTCCCAATGTTGAGGGCATGTGGTACGGTTCAGGAGGGGGGCCGCTCTCTCGTCCCCCCTCTTTTCCTGCGGCCTGCCAGGTTGCGTGCTCAGATAAGGGGCTGGTATGGATTTTTGGGGGGACCCCACACCATTTTTTAAAAAAAATTTGGCGCGGGGTTCCCCCTAAAATCCATACCAGACCTGAAGGGTCTGGTATAGATTTTGAGGGGGACCCCACGCCATTTTTTTTTACATTTTGGCCAGGGTTCCCCTTAATATCCATACCAGACCTGAAGGGCCTGGTATGGAATTTAGGGGGACCCCGACGTCATTTTTTTTTTTAATTTTTGGTTCGGGGTTCCCCTGTGGGGAATTCCCATGCCGTTTTTATCAATGAACTTTTATGTGTATTGTCGGACCGGCAAGTCATTAATAGCCACGAGTAGTTTTAAATTACTTTTTTTCCTTTGTTATTTTGCTGTCAGACTGTTCTAAACACGGGAAACATGCGCCCCTTTACAGGCATACTATAGACACCCCCCAGGTACGAAATTTAAAGGAATATTACACTTTTATTGTTTCACTTTAAGCATTATTAAAATCACTGCTCCTGGAAAAACGGCCATTTTTAAAACTTTTTTTGCATTGATCCATGTCCCCTGGGGCAGGACCCAGGTCCCCAAACACTTTTTATTACAATAAATTGCATATAAGCCTTTAAAATTAGCACTTTTGATTTCTCGCATAGACTTTTAAAGGGTGTTCCACGGCTTTCGAATTTGCTGCGAACACCCCAAATTGTTCGCTGTTCGACGAACTGGCGAACAGCTGATGTTCGAGTCGAACATGAGTTCGACTCGAACTCAAAGCTCATCCCTAATTCTGAGTACAACACACTCCTGATCCCTGCATTCTGATCGCAACGCACTCCTGAACCCTGCGTTCTGAGCGCAGTGTTTAAAATCAGATTTTAGTTTTAAATATTAAGATATAAACTAATGGATGTGGGGGTTTTTGATGGGCGTATTTTTTTTTTTTGGGGGGGGGGGGGCATTTCATTCTTGGACCCAGGCAGCACTATGTCTTGGGCCAGCCCTGGTGCTACACCCACATCTGCACTTTATGTCATTTTTTTGGATTTTTGATTCTATGTTGCACATAAGCTGTGTATGATTTTGCACTTTATGGTCCTATTTCTCTTTTTTTCATTCAATCAATATAGTGGCATAAAATTTAACAAGTTAATGTCACCTATGCTTAGTACAATATTACAAATTTTCTATTGCACATATTCATTTTACATCTCTGGCAGAATTGTATCTGTTGTGGTTATTAAGGAATACCAGGGTTGCCATCATACAATTTATTGTGTCTTCTTTTTGCAACATGGAAAGAAAACAACAAAATTCAGGTATGACCATAAACAAACAGTAGCCCTGGCTGACAAATGAGTTATTGTTTCCTATTGAAGAGACATATTTTCTCTATAGGAAATAATGATGCCGATTTTTTCATAGCTACACCTATTTTACTATGTATGATGTAGGATTTTAAAAAAGCAATGTACTGTAACTATACAGTGGGGATCGAAAGTTTGGGCACCCCAGGTAAAAATGTGTATTACTGTGCATAACGAAGCCAAGGAAAGATGGAAAAATCTCCAAATAGCATCAAATTACAGATTAGACATTCTTATAATATGTCAAAAAAGTTAGATTTTATTTCCACCATTTACACTTTCAACATTACAGAAAACAAAAAAATGGCGCCTGCAAAAGTTTGGGCACCCTGCAGAATTTATAGCATGCACTGCCCCCTTTGCAAAGCTGAGACCTGCCAGTGTCATGGATTGTTCTCAGTCATCATCTGGGAAGACCAGGTGATGTCAATCTCAAAGGTTTTAAATGGCCAGACTCATCTGACCTTGCCCCAACAATCAGCACCATGGGTTCTTCTAAGCAGTTGTCTAGAAAACTGAAACTGAAAATAGTTGACGCTCACAAAGCTGGAGAAGGCTATAAGAAGATAGCAAAGCATTTTCAGATGTCAATATCCTCTGTTCGGAATGTAATTAAGGAATGGCAGTCATCAGGAACAGTGGAAGTTAAAGCAAGATTTGGAAGACCAAGAAAAATATCAGACAGAACAGCTCTCAGGATTGTGAGAAAAGCAATTCAAAACCCACGTTTGACTGCACGATCCCTCCAGAAAGATCTGGCAGACACTGGAGTTGTGGTATACTATTCCACTGTAAAGAGATACTTGTACAAATATGGTCTTCATGGAAGAGTCATCAGAAGAAAACCTCTTCTACGTCCTCACCACAAAAATCAGTGTTTGAACTTTGCAAATGAACATATAGACAAGCCTGAGGCATTTTGGAAACAAGTTCTGTGGACCGATGAGGTTAAAATAGAACTTTTTGGCCGGAATGAGCAAAGGTACGTTTGGAGAAGAAAGGGCACAAAATTTAATGAAAAGAACCTCTGTCCAACTGTTAAGCATGGGGGTGGATCAATCATGCTTTGGGGTTGTATTGCAGCCAGTGGTACAGGGAACATTTCAAGAGTAGAAGGAAAATTGGATTCAATAAAATTTCAGCAAATTTTGGATGGTAACTTGATGCCATCTGTGAAAAAGCTGAAGTTAAAGAGAGGATGGCTTCTACAAATGGATAATGATCCTAAACACACCTCAAAATCCACGGGGGATTACATCAAGAGGCGTAAACTGAAGGTTTTGCCATGACCTTCACAATCTCCTGACCTCAACATTATTGAAAATCTATGGATAGACCTTAAAGGAGCAGTGCGTGACAGACAGCCCAGAAATCTCAAAGAACTGGAAGACTTTTGTAAGGAATAATGGGCAAAGATACCTCAAACAAGAATTGAAAGACTCTTGGCTGGCTACAAAAAGCGTTTACAAGCTGTGATACTTGCCAAGGGGGGCAGTACAAGATATTAACTCTGCAGGGTGCCCAAACATTTACAGATGCCATTTTTTTGTTTTCTGAAATTTTGAAAGTGTAAATGATGGAAAAAAAATCTAACTTTTTTTGACATATTATAAGAATGTCTAATCTGTAATTTGATGCCATTTGGAGATTTTTCCATCTTTCTTTGGCTTCGTTATGCGCATTAATACACATTTTTACCTGGGGTGCCCAAACTTTCGATCCCCACTGTATTGATTTTTACTCAATATGATACAGGATTTAAATAAAACAAAACAATGTAGCTACACCTAATTTTATTCTATATAATGTAGGATTTTTTTTAAAAAAGCTACACCTATTTTTACTTGATATGACATAGGTGTTACCCTGAAAAATCTATATTTAAGATTTTTCATATCTCATAGATATGAGGTGGGTTAAATAAGAGTTCTTTTCAACGAAGAGTGAAAGCTTAAAATATAATAACATTTATTAGGAAGCAGTTGAAAGTCTAGCTAATACACAATCATATATCTATCGCCTTACACCAAGGCAGAAAATATTAGGTTGAAATAAAGTATTTCCATGAAGGAATACAGGGTATATTCCTCAATACAGTAATCTGCACACATATTCAGTTACAAGTAAAAGGGCATTCCTTTCCCATAATTACCCATCCTTACCAAAGTTCGTTTCAGCTTGCTGGTCTATCAGAAAGAGACCGTTACCTCCCCCTTGGCTCCGAGTATATCAAACCAGGCTGATGTCTCATTGGTTGGCCTAGCTTGGATCATGATTGGAGGACTGACTCCATAAGTCGGCCCCTTTTCATGCAAATCCTTGTGACTATGCTGGCCGGGAGTTAATTGAATTTCCCCAGGAAGTTAGGTGTTGATTATGGGTTGGGCCCCCTCCAATGCATATCCCAACATGGGATCCTTTCAAAGGAGTAGGTGTAAAACAATTGAATTGGCTCTGCATTGTTTGTATATACAAGTCTTGGCCCACATTCTCTGCTCTTAGCACAAGCTTAAATGAAACCCTTTTTGCCCGGCTTTCATAGATGCCAGCTACATGAAATATATTCATTATTACAATGTTTTACAGTTATTAATGGAGATTTCATATAAACTCATAAGGCAACATAGGATTTTAAAAAATGTAGCTACAATTATTTTATTCTGTCTGATATAGGATAAAAAAGGCATACCACATACATTTTTTCTCCCTTTTTCCTTTTATCTGAAGAAAAAAAATAATTGTTTAGTCTCTGCACTGTTTTATGTTGATATAAACATACTTTCTGTTGACTCATTAATAGCTATCTCCTGGAATAAATATCATAGTTTGGCTTATGGGCTTAATGTTTATTTATGCCATAAGCAATTATTAACGTATGCTTACCAAGCACTCCTAAGGCGTCACTTAACCATCTACAGCATGCTGAAAATAAGGCAGACAAGCAAAAACTGCTTCCCTTTGTTCCAAGAAACATTTCCATTCTACAGTACTAATCATTAATTTTATTGAAAATATTTATTTTATTTTTTTTGGGCCTGGGCAGCCTTGGAATTTCTGCCAAATATATTTTATAGGCAGCATTAAATAGGTAAACACATCTTTAACTATAGAGGGATTATTATTTTAGTTGTGTTTTTTTTTTTTGTGTGCAAGTTATGGGGTGAACAGTTAAAGGCTGAAGTGAAAAAAACAGATGTAAAGGGAGATGCTAATGGCTCTTTCAGCTGTTGTTTATTTGGGTCTCTTTCACATGCCATTTTACTGTTCATCTGTCCCTGGCAAAAAATAGTTAGCGAATAAAAATGACTCAGAATTCAGCTTGCTTCTTCCAGCATAGCCTCTTCCAATGTTCCCTTTAATAATATGCCATTGTTCCCTCTACAACCACCTGCTATCATTGGCCCAAGGTTCTGTGCTTCAGACAATGGAACCAGGACGCGGAAGCAGGACACTTGGCTTCAATCTGAAGATCATTTGGGGAAATTGACTGAAATTGCATAAAATTTTGCAAAGAGGCCAAAAAATAGCTTATTTTTAAAAAAAGCGTTAGTAGCCAGGGACTTTTTGTGTTTCTTTTTCCTTCACTTTGAAAAACATAGGCTAATGTGCTGGTAATCCTGTGATTTTATTAATGCCGTTATTGCGGTTTCATAGCTGCTGTGCAGCCTTTATTCATTGTAATAATAAACACAGTCATGAATTTTGTTTCAGTCAGTTAGTATCAGTGTTGGTGTGTTTTTGTTAGGATAAAAAAAGCAAAATGTGCAAAATTGTTTCTGGGCTGTACTACTGGTACAACCAACAAGTAACATACACATATTTGGTATCGCTGTTATCATCTGGAGCATCAGGTTTTTCTTTGGTGGTGGGTTATGGTAATAACAAGAATTATACAGCTACAATTTTAAATAAATAAATAAATATATATATATATATATATATATATATATATATATATATATATATATATATATATATATATATATATATATATATATATATACTTTTTTTCTTTTTACTGTTTCGCTCCAGTTTTGCTTTCATAACAATTAAAAAAAAAATTAGGAGATATCCATTACCGTTTACCACCAATTTGTCCTTAATAAAACAAGGTATAATTAACCTGAATACACTAAGTAGTGGTAATGAAATGTACAGATTTGATTTACCCTCCGTCATCATCCCTGTCTGCATAATGTGGACACCTCCTATTGGTGGAGGTGACAATGCCAGTGGTTGGGTCCTCACACATAGACTCCAAAGGTAGAAGAACTCTTGGGGATAGTGATGGGACCAGTGCCCAAGAAGATAATGAGCAGGGAAAAATTCGATCCTGTAGGGGAAACACCAATATTCATGGGTTTCAGTAACATGTTGACTGCTGAAGACAGTTTGAAAAATAGATGTATTTTTTATACAAGCATGTAGTTGGCTACAGGCAAGGAGAGCGGCATAACATGGTGTTGGATTCAGAATTGCTTTAACTGACTAGGGCAGCTAATTCAATTTATACATTTTATGAATGGTGGGACCTTAGCCATCTAAAGTTTCTTTGAAGTCAAATTTTGATTGAATTGCAGAATACTTAGTTTACATAAGCTTGCCACTTCCAGTGGCTCTGTGGGAAAAGGCAGAGATAGCCATCTTCACAGCAGAAGTTTTAGATGGCATTTGAACACAACATCTGTGCCACAATATGACTTCTAACAAAATATACATCCAATATATATATATATATATATATATATATATATATATATATATATACTTAATCATAAATAAATGTTTCATAATCATAAATAAATGTTTGATAAATAAAATGGCTATTCCATTTACCCAATCAGTCCCCAGGGCAGGAAGTAAGCTCACCTTTGATCCATTACATTATGGGATGGCTTGGGAAGAGGTGTTTGAAATCAAGACTGAGGAGTAAGGTCATTGATAGAGGATGCACTGTTTATATTTATTATTCCTTCAAGTTGGGCCTTAGGCAATTTCCCTCACTTCCTCTCAGGACAGGAACTGACAAGAAATCTGTCAAATGGTGAGAGAAGCAAAAACAAAACCCAATTTTGGTAAAAGTGATTAGAACTTCTAAGCATTTCTTACTGTCTATGCCTGTCTCGACAACCACTGCAACCTCCATTTCTTGTACAGGTGTCACAGAAACAGAAGTAGGAGACATCTCCCTAATAGGTCACAGAGAAATAAAAGTCTGACAGACGTTTTAACTTTCCATCTTTCTATCCAAATGTAGAGCTTTCTTTTGTTGGTATTTAATCACCGCTGGGGTTTTTTTTTGTTTTTGTTTTTTTGCAAAATAAACCAAACAAGATCAAAAATTTTAAAAGAAATTAAGTTGTAATTTTTTTGTCCAAATTTTTTGGAAACTTATGAAATTTAAAAAAATCATACTGTCAAAATGCAGTACAGCATTATCATAAAACTGATGTGGCAGTGATCGGGGACTCTGGCTTGTGACAGTATGTAAATAAAAATTGTTTTTTTTTCTTCTTTATTAAAACATTTTTTTCTTCTTTCTTCATTTTTACACTGTGACCAGAGCAATACATTTTTATCATAGTAAAGTAAATGTAAAGTGATCAGGATTTTTTTTATTTTTTATTTTTACACATTATGATTGCTTATACCAGTGAATTTCATTGGTATAAGCAACCATTTTTACTGAATGAAATTGATTCATTTAGTGTCTTTCGTTGTGATTAGCTGTGATTGGCTAATAGCGGGGTACAGATGGGCAGTGATTGGCCCTGTCTGTACCTTGTGATCACTGTGACCAATTACAGCTAGCAAAGCAATTGTATACAATGGATGGCATGAAAGGAAGCCACCCATTGTTTACAATAGTTATGTGATCTGCTGTGATTGGTCACAGTGATCACATGGTGCTGGCAGCGGGCCAGTATAGTGATCAATCATCAGCTGTGTTTAGTGGACACAGCTTGTAACAGCTCGCACCGCTGCACAGCAGGCGCGTTCTGGGAGGATGTCATATCCCAGCTGTCATTTTGCTATAGGCAGGGTGGGGACTGGTTAAATCTATAAAAGCAAAGCAAGAGCAACCTCCCACATTCTCCTCTTTGTCCTCAAGATTTACACCCACAAGATCATGATGTTGCAATAAGGCCCTACCTGCTGACTGAGTCGGAGTCTGTCTGGGTTTAGCCTCTCCCAGGTGCAGTTCCACATCATAGGCTGCTAAATGCACCAATAAGGTGAGGAGCCCCTTCTGGTGGTCTTTTGGGGCTGAAGAGTTCTCTAACTAGACACGTCAGAACCTCAGGTGGTGTACCTGAGCTGGTGTTTGATTGCTGGAGTCCCTGCTGCATGTGTTTCTCTGCACACCTGAAGTGGTGTTTGGTGGCTGGAGTCCATGCTGCATGTGTTTCTCTGCACACCTGAGCTGAATCCTAATGCTGGAGTTGTTGCTGCCTTTTCTTTTCTCCCATAGGTTTGTGCTATCCCTTTTTGTTTTTCCTCCCTTGCCTCTACCCCTTCATTAGGCTTCATCATTTTTCCTTTGTGGGAGCCATTTGGATTTTTTCTTTTGTCTGCAGTTTTTTCTTTCACTTGTGGCTTTTCCTGTGACCAGCATGTGTACACGATCCGGTCCAGGTTTTGTGGCTGTTTCCAGTCTCAGGGCCAACTATGGCATCCACGCATGCACTGTGCAGAAGGCCTCTTTTGGAGGCTATCTTTGTTATGGCATGTCCAGGCTCACGCATGCGTGAGGTGGGTTTTGCACTGGAAACATCTTCTGTTTTCCCTTGCTTATGCTGCAAGTGACTGGGGGAGGAGGAAGGCAATTTTGACACATGTTTACAATCTGCTTCTGTCTCTTTTTTTCCTTCTGAACAGTGCTGACATCCTTGTTCCAATATGAACTTTCTGCCACACACCCAAGACCTCCATGTGCTCAGGTAATGACCATCAGTGTGGTAAGTAAGAAGAGAAAAAAGAGTGCCTTTCCATGAGCATGGCCTTTGTCTTCTGATGCAACCTAGCCCACTCCTGCTCTTGCTTAAGGTCAAGCTAAAAGAGCTTAGCCATGTCATGAGAAGTCTAGTGTAGACAACGGCTTATCCAGCCCCACAGGACTCACCCAGGAGGCTCAGAAAGTTACCAGTGAGTGTCGGCATTCTTCCTCCCTTGATCCCTAACAGCCACAAAAGGGTTAGAAGTGCTGGGCCTACTGTGCGGTCCTATTACCAGACTAACATGTCTGTGGATATTGCCACCAAGACCTCTCTAAAGGCAAAAGTAGCTGTGAGCCAGCAATTCACCACTGTGAGCCAGCAATTCATAGCCCTTCATGGGCAAGTAGTTAGTGAGTCTCTAACTGAGTTCTCCAGCCACTTATTCCAGCGGATTCAAGGACGCAACCCTGCAGATAAGTTCAGGGCATCACAGTAAGCCCTCCCAACCAAGGAGGCCCCCCGAGCCCATCATGGCCATCTTTATTCCCGGTTCTGAGGGCACCTTTATCCAAGCAATTCACCACTGCTTTACCAGAGGTAGAAGAAGTTCAGTCATCCTCCTTGAAGAGGATCGGCAGGTTTTGAGTGTGTTTTTTTTCCAGCCATTCATTAGGGTGGATAAGCAGGCCTGGAATAGGATGACCCAGATGACTGCCTTTGAAGTCAGAACATACTTCACGTTTTTAAGGCATGGCCTTCCATATTTTCCAATGAATGGAACAGTGAAAAGGTTGATCCAAGAGGAGTGGCAGCAGTTATGTGAAGTTTTACATAAGTAAGCAACGGCAAAATTATAACCTACCCTGGAGGGAAATGCTGATTCTCTGGTCAAAAGAATGTCACTGCAACGTGATCAGTGTTGCCAACCCCCCGAAGTGAAATTTACTGGCAGAACGCCAAAATGTACACATTTTTTTGCTGGCAAAAAAATCATAAAATTTACTGACGGATCCACATTCTTTATTGGTACTCCAAAAAAGTACCTAAAATTACTGTTTTTAGTGCTAAACAGTGCAAATATCAATATTTGAACTATAAACACATAGTTAGTGCTATTAGCAATGTGTTTAAGTTAAACAAAAGTCAAAAAACATATTTCTCAATTTACATGAAGGTCAGGATACTATAACCCAGCCAGCACAGAGTTCTCCCTTACATCAGAGTCTGCAGGATGGTGACTAGAGACCACCTTCCGCAGAGTGAATACACTAAGGTAAGGTTACATCAGTGACCCCCCTCAGACTGGTCTAGTGGCGCTGTCACTGACTTCCTCTCAGGTGCACCTTGCAGGGCTCAGTCAGACAGCTCCAGCTTGGCGGCTCTGGTTTTATTCTATAGTCTTCTCTCCACAGTCCACACATGTCTGTCTCTTCCCGTAACCCCCATCCCGGCGGCGCTTCCACTCTTGACCCTTTCTAGGATCCCCTCAGAGACTGCAGACATGATAAATTCAAGAGATGGTCAGAGGCTGCGGACATGATACAGGAGGTGGACAGAGGCTGTGGACATGATACAGGAGGTGGAAAGAGGCTGCGGACACACCACAGGAGGTGGACAGAGGCTGCGGACACACTACAGGAGGTGGACAGAGGCTGCGGACACACTACAGGAGGTGGACAGAGGCTGTGGACATACTACAGGAGGTGGACAGAGGCTGCAGGCATACCACAGGAGGTGGACAGAGACTGCGGAAATACTACAGGAGGTGGACAGAGGCTGCGGACACCCTACAGGATGTGGACAGAGGCTGCGGACACACTACAGGAGGTGGACGGTGGACAGAGGCTGTGGACATACTACAGGAGGTGGACAGAGGCTGCGGACATACTACAGGAGGTGGATAGAGGCTGCGGGCATACTACAGGAGGTGGACAGAGGCTGCGGGCATACTACAGGAGGTGGAAAGAGGACAGAGGCTGCAGGCATACTACAGGAGGTGGACGGTGGACAGAGGCTGTGGACATACTACAGGAGGTGGACAGAGGCTGCAGGCATATCACACGAGGTGGACAGAGGCTGCGGGAATACCACAGGAGGTGGACAGAGGCTGCGGGCATACCACAGGAGGTGGACAGAGGCTGCGGCTCTCCCACTCTTGACTCCTTTCTAGGATCCCCTCAAAGACTGCAGACATGATAAAAGACAAGTGATGGTCAGAGGCTGCGGACATGATACAGGAGGTGGACAGAGGCTGCAAACATACTACAGGAGGTGGACAGAGGCTGCGGAAATACTACAGGAGGTGGACAGAGGCTGCGGACACACTACAGGAGGTGGACAGAGGCTGCAGACATACTACAGGAGGGGGATAGAGGCTGCGGGCATACTACAGGAGGTGGACAGAGGCTTCGGACATACTACAGGAGGTGGTCAGAGGCTGCGGGCATACTACAGGAGGTGGACAGAGGCTGCGGACATACTACAGGAGGTGGACAGAGGCTGCGGACATACTACAGGAGGTGGACAGCGGCTGCGGGCATACCACAGGAGGTGGACAGAGGCTGCGGGCATACCACAGGAGGAGGACAGAGGCTGTGGGCATACCACAGGAGGTGAACAGAGGCTGCGGGCATACCACAGGAGGTGAACAGAGGCTGCGGGCATACCACAGGAGGCGGACAGAGGCTGCGGACATACTACAGGAGGTGGACAGAGGCTGCGGACATGATAGTGTCCTCCTCACCCCCTCACAGTAGCCTCCTCCTCTGCCCACCATTAGTTACTTCTCCACATCAGTGTGCTGTGTCCTCCTCCTGTGCCCCTTTCACCTCTCCACAGGTCAGGCAGCACTGCTCAAGAGATGGACACAGCACACTGATGATGTGGACTGGAGAAGTAATATGATGGTGGACAGAGCACATCAGTCTCTGTCCCTCTGCATGGCATGGCATGGCTTCTGTCCCCTTTTTACTACGATATCCTAATCCCCCCACAGCTTCACTCTCCTCCTCACTATCACCGGCTGCTCAGCTCGGCTCCTCCGCCTATGATGAGTGCACTGCAGAACAGGACAGAGTCGCCGGCCGCCGTGGTCTCTCTCCATCTATTCAAAAATTGTGCCGGGCGGCGTAATTACGCTACTGCGCATGCGCTGCCCGGGGCCAAGCGCGTACGAGCTTTTCCGAGCCCGGCCGGCTTCGGAACGGCGCATGCGCAGTTGCTTGGTCGGCTCACGGCCATCTTTTTTACAGGCACCGGTGCCCGTAACGGACTTTAACAGGCTGCCCGTAAATCTACGGACGGTTGGCAACACTGAACGTGCTAACGTACCTAACATGAGTTGCAGTAACACACACCTTTCAGCACTGCACTGCAAAAGTATGGAGGCTACCAATATGCATTTTGTCATGAGTATTATTTTGCCCAGGGATGATTCTGTTTCCATTCCGCTCAGGAGGTGGATGTCTTCCCTCAGTACACCAATATTATACGCCTGCAAAGGTCAATGATTCTAAGTCCTCCCTTAGAGAGATTTACAGGCTTTTATTCTCTTCTGTGTCTTGTGCGAAGAAGATCTGAGAATGAAGACCATTGTTAAATTTTTAAAAAAAAAACACCGATGTGAGATGTATATTTCCAGTTCGTGTGCCTTCCTTTAGGGCTCTCCACCTCACTGGTAACCTTTATGGAAGTCCTAATCTCTGTATAGCCCCTCTGAGGAAATGGGGGTGCTTCAAATCCATCATTACTTGGATGGTAGTCTCCTGTTGGCTCAGAGTACAGATGACCGACTAGTTCAAAAGGGGATTCTTCTGGTCAGCCTGAAAAATTTTGGCTTGATAGGAGGTGTCAAGATAATTGGAGTAGACCTGACTAGTCATCTAAACGAAGGCCCAGTTCAATGCTCAAGTGAGTACTTTTCTCCTCCTTCTCAGAAAGGGCCAAGCAGTTGTCAGCTTCCCAATGCAGGGGTCTCCTGTTAATGATGGTGTCTTGCATTCCTATGCTATCCTGGGCAAACTGGATTCTCTGGACGTTCCAAAGAATTTCCCTTTTGCAACGCAAAAGTGCACCTGGAAGTGCAGTCACTGTAGATCTTAAGAGAAGATCTGAAATGAGGGGAAGCTCTGCTGATTTTATCATCCAATCATGTACAAGCTAAAATGCTGTTTTTTATTTTCCTTGCATGTCCCCCTCAGATCTACAACGACTGCACTCCCAAGTTCATTTTAGTGCACTTGTAGTGCAAAGGGGATTTGCCTTTAGTAAATAACTTGAGAGGGAAGGATTGGAGGACTTGGGCCATACTCTGGAAGAGATTAAATCCTGGCAAGGTTCCAGAAAGGATGCCAATAAACGCTATTTACTCTGGAACAGGTGCACAGTCTTTGCAGTTGAGCAGAATTCTGATCCTCTCAACCTGGAGGTTGCCCAGTTGCTCTCATTTTTTCACATGGATCTGAATTTGGGGCTCAGCCTAGTTCCATAAGGGCTTAAATGTCAGCCATTTCAGCTTTCACTAGGAAAAACGGGTGTGTGAGCTGCCAGGGGAAAGGTTCGCAAGGTCGGTCCTGAGACTTTGCCCTGAGTAGGAATAATGTTCTCCAGTAGGTTTTTATTCCGGTCCTGGATTTCCTTGCCAGGACTCTGTTAACACCTTCAAAAGCAGTCCTTTGTGGGACATCATTTGAGAGGCAGTGTCACTCAATAACTTCAAGCAATAACTTCAGGGGGCAGAGTATCTACTCTTCAAGCACTTGGAGCCACAGAGTCCCACATCTTATTCCTTCCTGACAAGTTTGAGCCTATGCCCCTCAAGCACCTTTGTTCCCAAGGTGACTTCAGTTTTCATCTTACAAAGTGGTGGTTCCATCCTTTCCGTCAGAGACAGTACCTAACCTACACAAGCTGGATGTACCAAGTGTCTAAAATGCCTACCTTCAAGTCGCTTCCTAGTTTAAATCCTCCAGGAGGCTGTTCCCTTTTTCCATCAGACAAATTGGGACCTGGGACGTGTCCCGAAAGATTGCAGGGAGGGAGGGGGAGAGGAGAACTTCTGCTCGATTTGCGTAGGCGGCCTGAGCGGAAGTGGGAACTGGGTACCTGTCAAAACTAGGCTTCCATGTTCATTGTAATAAAGTTTGGTTATATCGATTTTCAGTCCTCCTTGTTTAGTTCATTATTTATCATATGTAAGCTGCCACGTTGGCGTCAGGAAAATGGAAAATTATATTAAATACTTACCGTAATTTTACTTTCCTGAAGCCAATTCATGGCAGCATATGAACCCTTTCTTTTTTATTTGATCTTGTTATTTTTTGGGAGAATGTGGGAGGTTGCTTATGCTTTCCTTTTATAGATTTAAACAGGTCCTGTGGGTGGATATAGGGCCAGAGCTATATCACAAATGCATGCTACCATGGATTGGAGTCAGGAAAGGAAAATTACAATAACAATTTGATAATATTGTCTGTATTTTTTACATTTCTTCAGTTACTTCCTGGTTTCCAGGCCTAGGCAAATGTTGTCATACATCCCAGGTGTCTTCAGGAGGGGAGGAGGGGTTTTCTCAGCTAAGCACACCCTCCTGCCTGCATGCCTAAGCTAAGGGCAGATGGATTCCAGGAAGTAAATGCTACATGAATAATTTGCCCTTGCTCAAGAAGGCCATAGCCAGAAATGCTAGAGGGTGTTTTTCAATGTGAATAAATTAATAAATTAAACAGCATTTTTTGGTTTGTGGTGCTCAGATGCAGTGTAATTCCACTTTAAAGTTGGAGTTAGGCATTTATTATCATTGGTATTTTACATTTAACACATTTTATTTATATAGGACTTATAAAAGCAATATTTGACACAAGCTCTAAGGAGCAGGGCCCTCTGATTCCTACTGTATTAAAGTATATTGTACAACTCTACCCTCAAGTTGTAAAGCGCTACGTAAACTGTTGGCGCTATATAAATCCTGTATAATAATAATAATAACAAGAGAACACCCTCACAAACACACATCCTGAATAGATATTTTAGTACATAGCAGACACTAGAATGCTACAGCACTGCAGCTGTTTACATTCCTGTCACTGCCAGAGTTCCTTTCTTCCCCCCTCTCACAGCTGTCCTTACTGTCTCTTTCTGGCTAACAGCCAAAGGGTTAGGCTGACCATAAATATTAGGCTGTGGCTGGACAACTGCCAAATGATTTTTTACAGATCAAAGAATATATAAAGTGCCTTGAAAAAGTATTCACACCCCTTGCAATCATCTACATTGTGTCATGTTACAACCAAAAATGTAAATGTATTTTATTGGGATTTTATGTGATAGACCAACACAAAGTGGCACATAATTGTGAAGTGGAATGAAATGATAAATGGTTTTTAAATTTCTTTACAAATAAATATCTGAAAAGTGTGCATTTGTATTCAGCCCTCCTGAGTCAATACTTTGTAGAACCACCTTTCACTGCAATTACAGCTGCAAGCTGCAAGCTAGGTATGTCTCTATCAGTTTTGCACATCTAGAGAGTGAATTTTGTGCCTATTCTTCTTTACAAAATAGCTCAAGTCAGATTGGACGGAGAACATCTGTGAACAGCAATTTTCAAGTCTTGCCACAAATTCTCAATTGGATTTAGGTCTGGACTTTGACTGAGCTATTCTAACACATGAATATGCTTTGATCTAAACCATTCCATTGTAGCTCTGGCTGTATGTTTAGGGTCGTTGTCCTGCTGGAAGGTGAACCTCTGCCCAATCGCAAGTCTTTTGCAGACTCTAACACAGGGATCCTCAAACTACGGCCCTCCAGCTATTGCGGAACTACACATCCCATGAGGCATTGTAAAACTCTGACATTCACAGACATTACAAGTCATCATGGGAATTGTAGTTCCTGAACAACTGGAGGGCCATAGTTTGAAGACCCCTGCTCTAACAGATTTTCTTCTAAGATTACACTGTCCCTGCTGAAGAAACGCATTCCCACAAAATGATGCTGCCACCACCATGTTTCACGGCGGGGATGGTGTGTTCAGGGTGATGTGCATTGTTACGCCACACATAGCGTTTTGCTTTTAGGCCAAAAATTAAAATTTTGGTCTTATCTGACCAGAGCACCTTCTACCACATTTGCTGTGTCCCCACATTGCTTCCCGCAAATTGCAAATGGGACTTCTTATGGCTTTCTTTCAACAATTACTTTCTTCTTTCCACTCTTCCATAAAGGCCAGATTTGGTGGAGTGTACAACTAATAGTCCTGTGGACAGATTCTTCCACCTGAGCTGGGGATCTCTGCAGCTTCTCTAGAGTTACCATGGGCTTCTTGGCTGCTTCTATGATTAATGCTCTCCTTGCCTGGCCTGTCAGTTTAGGTGGACAGCCATGTCTTAGCAGGTTTGCAGTTGTCCCATACTCTTTCCATTTTTGGATGATGGATTGAACAGTGCTCCGTGAGATGTTCAAAGCTTGGGATTTTTTTTATAACCTAACCCTGCTTTAAACTTCTCCACAACTTTATCCCTGTCCTTTCTGGTGTGTTCCTTGGCCTTCATGATGCTGTTTGTTGACTAAGGTTATCTAACAAACCTCTGAGGGCTTCACAGAACAGCTGTATTTATACTGCGATTAAATCACACACATGTGGACTCTACTACTAACTTTACTAATTAGGTGACTTCTGAAGGCCATTGGTTCCACTGTATTTTAGTTAGGGGTATCAGAGTAAAGGGGGCTGAATACAAATACACGCCGCACTTTTCAGATATTTATTTGTAAACATTTTTGAAAAACATTTATAATTTTCCTTCCACTTCACAGTTATGTACCACTTTATGTTGGTCTATCACATAAAATCCCAATAGAATACAATTACGTTTTTGGTTGTAACATGACAAAATGTGGAAAATTTCAAGGGGCATTTTCAAGGCACTGTATATCACTTTCATATTGAACTGAGCAGGCACTGCCAGCACCATCATTAGCTCAGGAGAACAATAGCTACAGGGCATGAACATCCAGCTAAGCCAAAAGACTTTTCTCTGAGATCCATCAGCTTTCGTTGTGTGTTGCAGTTGATGATCATGAGGTGTCACGCTTAATATGTCTGAGCGAGGAGTTTCCTTCCTGTCAATCAATAAGTGTCTTCCTTTCATGTTCTAACCTTGTCTGGCCATACAAAAGGGAGCAGCTGATTGGTTGCTAAGAGAGAAATAGAGACTGCTCTTTAGGTAAAGTATTGCATACCTAAAGACAAAGCTTTTTGAGAGGTATAAGAACATCTGTCAGGATCTTATTGGTGTTAATGCCCCCTGTTTGGGAGATTTTAATAGGGTCAATAAGTCTGCTAACCTTTATGACAACCAGGGATTCCCTCACTTTTCAGGGTTTTTCTCTCACTTTCTGTATGTGCTATGTGACAGGAAGTGAAAGGAAATCTCACCAAGGGTTACAACCAGTGGCCCATCCATAGGGGGTGCCCGGGTGCCCCCCCCCCCCCGGACTCCCCCAGGCAGTCACAAAAAAACATGGCCCTTTTAAAAAAAAAAAAGTTCTTAAGTGCACTGTGTTCAGGCGCTGGACACAGTGCACTATGGGAAGCACCACGTCAATGCAATCATGAGAATGCAGATGCGGCGCTTCATTGGTGGGGTTTGGAGCTGCTTTGCGGCGTAATCCATCGCGCCGAGCAGCATCCGCCCAGGGCCTAGCTGGGTGCTTTGTTCTCAGTGTGAGTCACTTCTGGCGGGCTACAAAAAGATGGCCACTGTGAGGACTAATCCCCTTGTGTTCAGTGAAGAGGGGAGGCCCCTCCCCTCTCCACTGAACACATGGAGAAACCTAGGAACTAGCTGGGGAGAGACAGACGCAGCTTGAAGGAGGGCTGTGCTGCAGGGGACACAGATGTGAGGAGGACCCTGCTGTTCCACTGGGGACACAGATGTAAGGAGGGGCTCCACTGAGGACACAGATGTAAGGAGGGGCTCAGCTGGGAACACAGATGTAAGGAGGGGCTCCGCTGGGGACACAGATGTAAGGAGGGGCTCCGTTGGGGACACAGAAGTAAGGAGGGACTCTGCTGGGGACACAGATGTAAGGAAGGCCCAGCTGGGGACACAGATGTAAGGAGGGACACTGCTGGGGACACAGATGTAAGGAGGGGCTCCGCTGGGGACACAGATGTAAGGAGGGGTTTGGCTGGGGCCACAGATGTAAGGAGGGACTCCACTGGGGACACAGAGTTAAGGAGGGGCCCCGCTGGGGACACAGATGTAAGGAGGGACTCCACTGGGGACACAGATGTAAGTAGGGGCTCCACTGGGGTCACAAATGTAAGGAGGGGCTCCGCTGGGGACACAGATGTAAGGAGGGACTCCGATGGATACACAGATGTATGGAGGGGCTCCGCTGGGGACACAGATGTAAGGAGGGACTCCGCTGGGGATACAGATGTAAGAAGGGACGTCGCTGGGGACAAAGATATAAGGAGGGGTGCTGGGGACACAGATGTAAGGAGGGGCTCCACTGGTGACACAAATGTAAGGAGGGGCTTGGCTGGATACACAGATGTAAGGAGGGGCTCAGCTGGGGACACAGATGTAAGGAGGGGCTCGGCTGGGGACACAGATGTAAGGAGGGACTCGGCTGGGGACACAGATGTAAGGAGGGACTCTGCTGGGGACACAGATGTAACAAGGTTCTCCACTGGGGACACAGATGTAAGGAGGGGCTTCGCTGGGGACACAGATGTAAGAAGAGGCTCTACTGGTGACACAGATGTAAGGAGGGGCTCCACTGGGGACACAGATGTAAGGAGGGACTCCGCTGGGGACACAGATGTAAGGAGGGACTCCACTGGGGACACAGATGTAAGGGGGGACTCCGCTGGGGACACAGATGTAAGGAGGGACTCCACTGGGGACACAGATGTACCGAGGTTCTCCGCTGGGGACACAGATGTAAGGAGGGGCTCCGCTGGGGACACAGATGTAAGGAGGGGCTCTACTGGTGACACAGATGTAAGGAGGGGCTCCACTGGGGACACAGATGTAAGGAGGGACTCTGCTGGGGACACAAATGTAAGGAGGGACTCCGCTGGGGACACAGATGTATGGAGGAGCTCAGCTGGGGACACAGATGTAAGGAGGAACTCCGCTGGGGACACAGATGTATGGAAGGGCTCCGCTGGAGACACAGATGTAAGGAGGGGCTCCACTGGGGACACAGATGTAAGGAGGGGCTCCGCTGGGGACACAGATGTAAGGAGGGACTCTGCCGGGGACACAGATGTATGGAGGGGCTCTGTTGGGGACACAGATGTAAGGAGGGACTCCGCTGGGGACACAGATGTATGGAAGGGCTCCGCTAGGGACACAGATGTAAGGAGGGGCTCTGCTGGGGACACAGATGTAAGGAGGGACTCCACTGGGGACACAGATGTATGGCGTTACTTTGCTGGGGACACAGATGTAAGGAGGGGCTCCGCTGGGGAAACAGATGTAAGGAGGGGCTCCGCTGGGGACATAGATGTATGGAGGGGCTCCGCTGGGGACACAGATGTAAGGAGGGTCTTCACTGGGGACACAGATGTATAGAGGGACTCCACTGGGGGCACCTGATGTAAGGATGGACTCCGCTGGGGCACATGATGTAAGGACAGACTCCGCTGGGGACACCTGATGGCATCTGGTAGCAGGCGATGGGGCAAGTGGCATGCTCAGGGCTCCCACTGATTCTGCATTATGGTGAGTTGAATGATTTCATTTTATATTACAATGTAATAATAGAAATAATGCACTTCAATCATCCTGACACCATAACAACCATGGTACCGGGATGATTGAAGTGCTAACAACAGGCAGTCACAAAAAAATGGCCCTTTAAAAAAAAGTCCTTAAGTGCACTGTGTTTAGGCACTGGACACGGTGCATTATGGGAAGCGCCACATCAATGCAATCATGAGATTGCAGGTGCGGTACTTCATTTGCGGGGTTTGGAGCTGCTTTGCAGTGCAATCCATTGTGCCAAGCAGCATCCGCCCAGGGCCAGCCGGGTGCTTTGTTCTCAATGTGAGAACAAAGTCACTTCCGGCGGGCTACAAAAAGATGGCCGCCATGAGGACTAATCCCCTTGTGTTTAGTGGAGAGGGGAGGCCCCTCCCCTCTCCACTGAACACATATGGAAAGCCAGGAACTAGCTGGGGAGAGACAGACACAGCTTGAAGGAGGGCTGTACTGCCAGGGACACAGATGTGAGGAGGACCCTGTTGTTCCACTGGGGACACAGATGTAAGGAGGGGCTCCGCTGGGGACACAGATGTAAGGAGGGGCTCCGCTGGGGACACAGATGTAAGGAGGGACGCTGGGGACAAAAATGTAAGGAGGGACTCCGCTGGGGACACAGATGTAAGGAAGGGCTCGGCTGGGGACTCAGATGTAACGAGAGACTCTGCTGGGGACACAGATGTAAGGAGGGGCTCCGCTGGTGACACAGATGTAAGGAGGGCTCTGTTGGGGACACAGATGTAAGGAGGGGCTCCGCTGGGAAACAGATGTAAGGAAGGGCTCGGCTTGGGACTCAGATGTAAGGAGGGACTCTGCTGGGGACACAGATGTAAGGAGGGGCTCCGCTGGGGACACAGATGTAAGGTGGGGCTCCACTGGGGACACAGATGTAAGGAGGGACTCCGCTGGGGACACAGATGTAAGGAGGGACTCCACTGGGGACACAGATGTAAGGAGGGACTCCGCTGGGGACACAGATGTATGGAGGGGCTCCGCTGGGGACACAGATGTAAGGAGGGACTCTGCTGGGGGCACCTGATGTAAGGACAGACTCCGCTGGGGACACAGATGTAAGGAGGGACTCTGCTGGGGGCACCTGATGTAAGGACGGACTCCGCTGGGGACACCTGATGGCATCTGGTGGCAGGCGACGTGGCAAGTGACATGCTCAGGGCTCCCACTGATTCTGCATTATGGTGAGTTGAATGATTTAATTTTATATTACAATGTAATAATAGAAATAATGCGCTTCAATCATCCTGACACCATAACAACCATGGTGCCGGGATGATTGAAGTGCTAACACCAGGTGTTTGGAATATCTTTATCTGCTGATTGTTAAACTTTCTAGAATACACATATTTCTATTGTTGTGTAGGATCTGGGCCTGCTGTCCCTCCCTCTCTCCCTCCATCACTCGTTCATCTCAGACACTAACCACACCACCTTAGAGCCACGCCCACTATTTCACTGAATCCACGCCCAACTGGGAGGGGTCAAATGGAAGGGGGGGGTGGCGCCCCCCCATCCTAAAACTTCACCAGCCGCCACTGGTTTTAACCCTCCCTTACCCTATCCAAAATGTAAAAAAAAATACTTGGCTTTAGTTCTACTTTAAACTCATCATACATAAACCCCTAAAGACCATGAAACTGAATTATTTGTAAGCAGCAATTTGTCAAAGGTATTAGCTCTCATTATGTCTGTGTTTCAGCAATTCAGGAGATTTGTAGCTCAGCCACTGAATAATTGACATTTCACCATATTTGAAGCTAGCTACTCATTAACGACCTTTAGTAGCTCATGGTATTTAAAGAAGTAGTATCCTTTTTTACAGTATTCACTTACCAGTGTAACAAAGTACATTTACTAATTTATCTCATTTTCCTAGGTAGCCCCCCCAAACTGTCCAGCCATCTTCTTGCTAGCAATGGTGTCAGGCAGCCATGTGCCAAGGGGGAACCCTGTTTGGCATCACAGCTAGCATTACAGGTCATCTAGGATTCGGAAAATGGAACAAAGTACTTCCTGTATTTTGTCCTATCTGGATTTGTAGCTGTATGAATCATTTTTGCATGCAGCTATAGCAGCACATCTGTAGCCAACTACAAATCTCCGATAAAGTGAAAAGAAAATTGATAATGATGCAATACTCTACTACAAAGCGGGTGTGACAATTTTTAGGGCTACCTATATAGTGTAAGTGGTGCAAGTGAAAAAACAGTTGAGAACCCTGTACATTGTTGAAACATCCTAGCTGTAGGAGTACTTTTCTATTTTTAATTGGTTTTGGTAACACAATACCTTTTTGGTCCAATCTTTCCTGTAATAGAAGTATGTCACTGAAAAAATACAGTGTATGTATTTATTAAGAATAAGTAGGACTAAAGCTCTTCTGGTCATATTTATTCTCTGGGTCACATGAGTGCACTCAGTTCTGCACTCCTGTGACTCCTATTCAGGCGACAGCCAAAGTCCATTGAAGGCTGGCATCACTCAGCTGGTCAAGACTCTGGAAAGATCCCAACTTTAATGTCAGGATCCACCCAGTTGCCTGACCAGCACCTGGCTCAGCCTCACAGTGTGCCACTGAGAGGCTGAGCCAGCCATTCCCACCCCCTCCACAGCCTCCAGTGAGTGCTGGAGGGGAAAAGCAGAGAACTGAGCGATCAGTGGTCTTTGCTCAGTTCTTGGTCTTAGAGGTGGCAGGGGAGAGATTTAGCATCAGACCAATGCCACATCCACTAAGGTGAGTATGTAGGTTTTTTAATATTCTTGCAATTCTCTTTTAGGATGTGGTAGGCACACTACATGGCTAAATAACCTGCTCAGCAACATTTTATTGGCTGTATTATTTATTCACAGTCATTATTTGCAGTGCTTTCTAGATTTATTTTGGAGGTGGAAGGTTTTTAAAACAAGAGAATCCAGCAGGACAATGTAGAGATGACCTGTCGGGGCTGGGCTCTCAGCCCTTCCTTCTCTGTGCTCGGGTTGATCAGCTGTCGGTTAATTGCCAGTACCCACCGTTCCACAGTGGCTCACCTGTTGATCATCTCCTGCTCGTCAGTCAAGCCCACAGCCAGCCCCTTCTGGCTATTTAAACTGCCTGGTTCATTTCATCAGTTGCCTTCACCTTGGTCAACATATCTAGAGACTCTCTGCTGTGTTCCTGTTGAAGACTTGCCTGGCTGAGGTCCCTTCTGGTTCCTGATCCTGTCTGCTGCCTCTGACTATGCTGATCTCTGGCTTCCTGATTTCCCGGCTTTTTCTGACTACCCGATTTGGCTACTGAACCCTGGCTATGTTTTGACTACGTTTACCATTTGTACCATTTTACCATTCTTTTAAAAGGTGTGATTTTTTTACTGCATTTTCTGTCTCCGTCTGTTTCATGGTTCCTGACATGACCATAGCATAGTCTTTCCTTGTGTATTAAACTGATTATGCAATGCTTGTACTAAAAATGCAGAATTGGCTGTCATTGTAATATAAGGACACAGGCTGATCCCATACCGGCTCTGCATCTGAGGTCTGAGTTTACATTCATTCATTTGATAAGGAAGGCAAGGTGATTGAGGTCATATCAGAGTTTGTAATGCCAAAATTCCCTTTTTTTATGTATATCTCAAGCCAAAACCATTTTTTTAATAAAGTAGGGAATAGTTAAAAGCCTTATCAGACTTTTGGCAGTCTGTGGGGAGATTTCCCTTCACTTCTTATCCTGTAGACACAGCAGGAAATGAGGGGAGGTCTCTCCAAAGTAAGTAATATCCCCTCCTAGTTGCCACTTCAATAAGGGTTCCCATTGGAATTTTCTTCTCTATTACTGTTCTGACAACAACTCAATGTATCTAAAGGCTCTAAAGGTTTCACCTTTGGCCCCCGTTCACAGTGGTGCGAATTGTCATGCAATTTGACAGGTCCAAATTGCATGACAAGTCACACTCTATTGTGGGCAATTGAACTGCTTAAATCGTAATCCGACTTTGCGGTTCCGCATCGATTTGAAAAAAGGTTTCTGCATTATTCTTTGTGATTTCAGGTGCGACTTGCATAGACATCTGTGCATGAAGTCGCAATGATGTCAGCCAAGTTGCACTGACCTGCGCATTTGAAATTATGCGACTTCAAGTGAAGTCAAATTATTTCAAAGCTGAATTAAGTGTGAATGGGGGCTTAGGCCGGCCATACACGGAACAAATTCCGTTCCCCCATCAACACAGACAGTGGTGATGCAGGAATCCTTCCTGCCTGGCCATTGTCTTCTCCCGGCGGGGGGCGGGGAAAGCCACTAGCGATAATCACAGGTAAAACCCGGCATGCTGGTTGTACCCAAGTTGATCGATCAATCAACTTTTAGCCTGCCCATACACGGTTACTGCTGAACCGGCTGAGATTTGATGGCCTGCCTTAGTGGCATGTTTCATGTTACACCCAAATATAAGGTGTAACACGTAACTATGCAAAAACCCCACCCTCACCACGATCTCCACTGTGACAGGAGGGTTCTTCTCCCTGCCCCCACTATTACAATTTAAAATTGGAGCCCTGCATAGTCATGTCAGTCTTTTACAGGAATTTGTCAATTAAGGAACTACAGGTTCTGTCTTCCACTGCTGCAGACGGACGGAAGTAGTGTCGTTAGTGGCTTTCACCTTTTTTGGCTATATACCCTTGATTACAAGCTGGTACCGCCTGGAAGTTGGTAGTTTTTATTCAGTTCTCCTGCAGCTCTGAAACTCACAGCCTGTACAGAAGTACAGGCACAGAGCTGTAGGAGCCTGATGTTGCACCCATGATCCACAGATCACAGGTGCAATGCTCTACAGCAGGGATCTCAAACTGGCGGCCCTCCAGCTGTTGCGAAACTACAAGTCCCATCATGCCTCTGCCTGTGGGAGTCATACTTGTAACTGTCAGCCTTGCAATGCCTCATGGGACTTGTAGTTTCGTAACAGCTGGAGGGCCACCAGTTTGAGACCCCTGCTCTACAGGCTCATGAGAAGAAAAATAATAAATTAACATTTTTCCCTAAAAAAATGTGCATTTATTTATTTTTTGGCCTGCACTCACACCTGTGCAGAGGTTAAGCAGAGTGTATTCCTGGTCATTTTAAAGCATTTTTTTTTTCAGGTGTTTTATAGGTGTTTTTGCATCATGTATCAAGCTTCGGGAGTTTGTTTCCTGGGCTGGGGAAAAGGAGTTCTATAGGAGGAGAGGAGGTCTTCAGACATAAAAACACATGCAAAAATGCTCATACCGTGTGTTTACATGTGCTCCAATTGAAGTCTATAGGACCAAAGATGCCTGGGAAAAAAAGGTGATGTGCTTTTTTTGAGTGTAGGGAATAGAGTGTTGGATGATTGAACATGCACGTGTGAACAGGGACAATTATAAAGAATGGGATTCTGCATAGTTAGGCGTAGTCAGACAAAGTCAGGAGTAGTAAAACAAATAGAAAAATACACTGCTCAGAAAATTAAAGGAACACTTTTTAATCAGAGTATAGCATCAAGTAAATTAAACTCCTGAGACATTGAACTGGTCAGTTAAATAGCAGAGGTGGTTGTTAATGAAGTTAACAACAGGTGCACTAGATGGGCAACAATGAGATGACCTCCAAAACAGGAATGGTTTTACAGGTGGAGGCCACTGAAACTTTTTTAGTTTTTCACTAGTTTTGCATTTGGCTAGGGTCAGTGTCATTACTTGTAGCCTGAGGAAATACCTAGACTCTATTGCACAGGCAGTCAAACTCCTCCAGGATGGCACATCGATACGTTTCATTGCCAGAAGGTTTGCTGTGTCTCCCAGCAAAAGAGCATGGAGAAGATTCCAGGAGATAGGCAGTTACTCTAGTAAAGCTGTACAGGGTCGTAGAAGGTCCTTAACCCATCAGCAGGACTGGTATCTGCTCCTTTGTGCAAGGAGGAACAGGATGAGCACTGCCAGAGCCCTACAAAATGACCTCTAGCAGGCCACTGGTGTGAATGTCTCTGATCAAACAATCAGAAACAGACTTCATGAGGGTGGCGTGGGGGACCGACATCCTCTAGTGGGCCATGTGCTCACTGCCCATTACCGTAGAGCTCGATTGGCATTTGCCATTGGACACCAGAGTTGGCAGGTCCGTCACTGTCGCCCTGTGCTTTTCATAGATGAGAGCAGGTTCACCCTGAGCAAGTGACAGACGTGAAAGGGTCTGAAGAAGCTGTGGAGAACATTATGCTGCCTGTAACATCGTTCAGCATGACCAGTTTGGTGGTAGGTCAGTGATGGTCTGGGGAGGCCTGTCCATGGAGGAACGCACAGACCTCTACAAGCTAAACAATGGCACATTAGGTATCGGGAAGAAATCCTTGGACCCATTGTCAGACCCTATGCTGGTGCAGTGGGTCCTGACTCCTAAGTTCCTCCTGGTGCACAACAATGCCCAGCCTCATGTGGCGAGTATATACTTTCAGTTCCTGTAGGATGAAGGAATTGATACCATTGAATGGCCCCCATGCTCGCCTGACCTAAATCCAATGCTGCCAGGTTGCACCTCAGTCTGTTCAGGAGCTCAGTTCCTTGGTCCAGATCTGGGAGGAAATACCCCAGGACAACATCCGTCGTCTCATTAGGAGCATGCCCTGACATTGTCAGGCATGCATACAAGCACGAGTACCATTTTGAGTTACTGCAACAAAACTTCAGAAAAATGGACTAACCTGCTGCATCATTTTTTCACTTTGATTTTTGGGGTGTCCCTCTGTAGGTTAATTTCCATCAAACGATGTGGCATCCTTTCATTCCTAACACCTTACCCAGTCCATATCAGTATAGATATCCAACGTGATATTTTTCCCCATTGAGATCTGATGTGTTTTCAAAGTGTTCCTTTAATTTTTTTGAGCAGTGTAGAGCTTAGTCCCAGTGACAGTGATTACCAGGATAAACTGAGAAGATGGATCTCCCCAGCAGAGAAACAGTCAGCTAACCTGACATAAATTCTAATCCCTCACTGCTTTACCTAAGATATAAAAACATTTTTTGACTTTAGACACATTTTAAGGGAATTTATGACAGCCTGTCTTATGTACATTGGTTACCAATTGTATAATAATAAAATAAAACTCTTGCATTTTGAAGAAACTGCTTATTTTATATCATTATTGTCTGGTTGCAAAGAAGTACATTCCCATGGGACTTTCACATTTTATTTGTTTGCTGTTCCTTACTTACATATTATTATACAGATTTGCAAATTTCCCTTCAGGTAGCTGTGTCACAAAATGCCCTCTGCTATCCTAGTGAACAACTGCTGGGATAAATGCAATTACATGATAAGCCATCTAGGCATTGTGTTATTTTTTCAATCATTCTTATCACATTTATAAACTTGACCTGAGAGAACCAGTAAAACACAGTGACAGTGCTCAGTGACAGTATGGTAGTGGGCAATAAAGCACTGTGTGTATATGCAAGGAGAATAAATGACCTTTCCCTTGTATGCATAAACGAATAAGCCATACATAAAAAATACTTCAAAAGTTGTACAGCTTTCTTTTCCCTTTTTTAAAGCAAATATAAACCAAAAAATAAAAAACTAAGGTGCTGTTTAATAATTCTTAGATGTGGTGGCTATATTCGTTCTTTTTTATGATTTTTTTCCCTTTATTTTCACCTGAAGATATGACTAGTAAGTCTGTTATTTCTCAACTTCCTTAAAGCGGAACTCAACCCATCAATTTAACAATTTCAAAGCACAGTTACATTTCTGGCATACCAGGATGCTAAATGTCACATTTGCATGTGTTCCCAACCAAACTGTTAAACCATTAAATAGCTGGTAGCAAACAAAGGGAGAAGGTGCACCAGCCTACTGCATTACTGTATAACGTCTTTAACCACTTCAATACAGGGCATTTTCACCCCCTTCCTGCCCAGACCAATTTTCAGCTTTCAGCACTGTAACATTTTGAATGACAATTGCACGGTCATGCAACACTGTACCCATATGAAATTTTGATAATTTTGTCCCCACAAATAGAGTTTTCTCTTGGTGATATTTGATCATCTCTGCTGTCTTTATTTTTTGCACTATAAACAAAAAAAGAGCGACAATTTTGAAAAAAACACAATATTTTTTACTTTTTTCAATAATAAATATCCCAATTTAAAAAAAAAAACAAAAACAAATTCCTTCCTCAGTTTAGTTCGATATGTATTCTTCTACATATTTTTGGTAAAAAAAAAAAAAAAAATTGCAATAAGCGTATATTGCGCAAAAGTTATAGTGCCTACAAAATAGGGGTTAGATTTATGGTATTTTTTCATCTGTGATTTTTATCGGGACTGCGATATTGCAGCAGACAAATTGGACACTTTTGACACATTTTTGGGACCATTGACAACTATACAGCGATCAGTGCTATAAATATGCACTGATTACTGTATAAATGTCACTGGCAGGGAAGGGGTTAACACTAGGGGGCGATCAAGGGGTTAACTGTGTTACCTAGGGAGTGATTCTAACTGTGGGGGGAGGGGACTGACTGGGGGAGGTGACAGATCGGTGTTCATATATACAAGGAACACACAATCTGTCTCCTCTCCCGACAGAACTTGGATCTGTGTGTTTACGCGCACAGATCCACGTCCCTGCCCTGTGACAAGCAATCGCGGGTGCCCGGTGGACATCACGGCGCGCACCCCCTAGATGGCCGGGAAGCTGAGGATGTCATATGAAGGCCGTCCAGGATGTGGGAGCCACCTTGCAGCCGTCATATTACTATACACGGGATGGGAAGTGGTTAATAAATAATAAAATGCAAACATTATATTCACAAAAGGAGAAATGTCATAGGCTTTGTATACAACAAATCGACCCTGGACGCACAACTAGCGGGTAGGGTGCAACTAACACGTTTCGAGGGACATGCCCTCTTCCTCAGAGGTAACTCAATACCATGAACTGCAGGATTTAAATAGTATGGATGAGTCCAGCCATACCCACCTTTTAATTAGGGTAAGGGATCAAAACAATCTTCACAAAATGTAACTCTTAATATGGGACCATCCTGGACCTTACAATCAGCCAAAACGAAAAAGCAAAAAGACAAAAACAACAAAAATATCCAATGTTAAACCATCCCGGACCAGACAGCAACAAAGCAGCAAAACTTTAGAACAATCCTAATAGACATCTCAATGACTTATGCGAGATAGAATACATGTGAAACCAATGTTTAAAAATGACACTTTTATAGAATCTCAGTAACACCTCAAAATGGGTGCTGTCCTTACCTGAGCCGTCTGCTCTCTGAATCGGACCAGAAGCGTCTGCCACGTGTCCTGAGATTGCCTGTGTGCATTGCTGAAGTGCACACCAAAGACCGGGGCACACATGTCAGTGTTGGTGTAACACAAGCATGCCACTGACAGCTTTCGAGTCCGCCCACCTGGGCTTGTCTTCAAGTGTCAAAAAATGCAAACAAACTGCTCAACAAGGAAAAGGCGCTACTGTGCATGCTTGACCCACTACAGCAACTGAGGCTGTATAATCCCACTGCATTGTGTTAACTGCTTTGTTTTGTGCAGAGGTGAACACAACGCCTATACTGAACCGATCCTTTGATCCACCAGGAAACATGGCTCCCCACATCTAGTGTTGGACTGTTCCTGACATCTTCATGTCCAGTCGGTCCATGGACGTGATGATGTCGGGAACAGTCCACCACACAAGACCACTAAACTGGGTCGGTACAGGAGCCACAGGGACCAGTCTTGCGCTGGCAGGATCGGATAATTAGGTGAGTATATCCCTACTCTTCAATCCCCTGGACAAAAACAAGCAGTGTACACATGCATCCTGGGCACAGCCCCACTGCATGGGGAAAAAAATGCCCAGAGTTCAGCTTTGAAAATGAAAGATAGAAACTGATTGATTGCATACCTAGTTCAGATTCTGTCTGTTCCAGTTTTGATAAATTTTCATTTTCATAATAAATAGAATCCCTTTTTAATGTCTTTTCTGCCCAAGCCATGAAGCCATGCCCATAGCTCCCAACTATCCCTGATTTGGAACAAAGTTGCTCTGTTCCTCTTTCGTCCTCATTTGTACCTCATTTTGATCTCATCTATATAGTTGTATTTAAAATGCACTTTTTATCTTTAAAAAAGTGTTTCTCAGTGTTAAACCTTTCACCCAATTTCTAAGTTGCTGCATTTGTAAATTTCAAAAGCCAGTATAAAGGAATAGTAGTGGTAAAAAAGCACTTGCGTCATGGGCGTCCACAAGGGGGGGGGGCAAGTGCCCCCCACTCCCCTGGAATCAGGGATCGGATCCAGGGCTGATCCCGGTTCCGCAGGCTGAAGCAGGGGGAGGGCACCAAAGCTCAAGTGACAGAGTCCTCCCCTCCCTCCTCCTCGCATACATCAGTGTCACACACAGGCACAACAGCAATCTACTGCTGTTTCACAGTGTTCAGAGGTGCGGCCGCTGTAACAAAGTCCCGCCTCCTATATTGTCATAGATGGAACATTGATCCAATGCCGGGACAGTGAATCAGTGTGACGAGTATCATAAGAGATGGGTCGAAGAGGCTTTGTTACAGTAGCCGCCGGGATATTGTAATCTGAGCTCTATGAAAGAGCGGGAAATCGCCGTTCTGTGTGATCGGGCTGCATTTCATGGGCATTCTGGTAAGGCTGAATTTCATGGGCACTGACTCTGGTAAGGCTGCATTTCTTGGGCACTCTGGTAAGGCTGTATTTCATGGGCTCTTACTCTGGTAAGGCTGCATTTCATAGGCACCCTGGTAAGGCTGCATTTCATAGGCACTCTGGTAAGGCTGCATTTCATGGGCACTGTCATGAAGATCCTGCCAGTAATCGGCGATCCAGATGCACGGGAACATGGCCACGGGTTCCACTGCGCATGCGCGCGCGTTCATGGGTGCGGTCACGCACGGGCACGCGCGCGCGCACTCCCGCTAGTGCCAGGCGGGCTATTTAAACCGGCCTGTCACACTCAATCCCCGCTGTCTGCTCTACAACGTTCCGTGTGCCTTAACCTGATCTGACCCGTGTACTCTGTTATCTGACCTGGCTTCCTGTTAGACCATCCTGCTATCCGCCTGCACCAGACCCTCTTGGCTTGCCTGACCATCCCTCTGTGTAATCCCTGGTACCTCTGCTGCTCGACCGATCCCAACCTCCGGCTTGTTTGACCATCCCTCTGTCTGATACCAGTATCCAGTCTGTTTACCTGCTGATTGTTCCTGGTTCCAGTCCAGCGTTCCAGGCTACTACCTGCTGCTTTGTTCCTGGTTCCAGTCCAGCATTCCAGGCTACAACCTGCTGCTTGTTCCTGGTTCCAGTCCAGCGTTCCAGGCTACTACCTGCTGCTTTGTTCCTGGTTCCAGTCCAGTGTTCCAGGCTACTACCTGCTGCTTGTTCCTGGTTCCAGTCCAGCGTTCCAGACTACTACCTGCTGCTTGTTCCTGGTTCCAGTCCAGCGTTCCAGGCTACTACCTGCTGCTTTGTTCCTGGTTCCAGTAAAGCGTTCCAGTCTTCTACCTGCTGCTTGTTCCTGGTTCCAGCCCAGCGTTCCAGTCTATTACCTACTGCTTGTTCCTGGTTCCGGTCCAGCTCTTCAGTCCAGCTTACTTACCTGCTGTGGTTCCTGGTCCTCTCTGCATTCCAGTCTCCAGTCTCTTCTACAGCTTCAGGTTCCAGAGGGTGCCACCACTCCTGAACTTCCGGTGACTGTTGATCCTGCCAGGCACCCATACCACTCCTCACTCCTGGGCCCTCTGTCTTCATTCCAGGGGAACGGGAGTGGGAGCTGTAAGGGAGGTCTTTCTCTGCACTTCAGGCTCAAAACCTACCAGGTACGTGACAGTAGCAGACAACCATTTCTGAGCCTGAGCAGGGAACGTCCCCCATGGAGGAACTTTGTGCACACCTGGCAGGATTGACTGAAGCAGTCAAGAATCTGCAGCAAGGATACACCAGGCTGGAGGAACGAGTGCTAACCTTGTCCAATCCCATTGGGGTCCAGGGAGTTCCTTCTGCTCCTGCTCCTTCAGTCGGGTCTTCCTCAATGGTGGTGATGCTCCCTCCAGAACCCAAAGTCCCGACGCCTGAACGTTTCTCCGGGGATCGCCATAAATTCAGGGCCTTCCGCAACTCCTGTGAATTGTTCTTTGCTCTTCAGCCACGTACCTTTTCCCTGGAGGCTACCAAGGTGGGCTATGTAATTTCTCTGCTTTCTGGTGACCCCCAAACCTGGGCCCATCGCCTCTTGGAGCAAAAGAACGTATCCCTGACCAATCTCTCCACCTTCTTTGATGCATTGGGTCAGGTGTACGATGACCCCCAGCTGTCCGTGACTGCAGAGGCGGCTTTGCACACCCTTCAACAGGGTCGCAGGGCAGCAGAGGACTATGTGGCTGAATTCAGGAAGTGGAGTGCGGACACAAATGGGAATGATGCGGCTCTCCGCTATCAGTTTCGGATGGGACTCTCTGACTCTCTGAAGGATGAATTGGCCAGGGTGGGTACACCACAGACTTTAAATGCCTTGATCGATCTAGCCATCCAGATCGATCGACACCTAAGAGAACGTAGGACTGAGAGAGCTATGGGATCTTCTCGCCCAACTTGGGTTACCCCTAAAGTTCTTCATCATCCGTCACCAACACCACCTACCTCCACGTTTAACCCACCTGAGCCAATGCAATTAGGGGTCCTGCGGCCTTCTCTTACCCAGGAGGAACGACAACGTCGTCGAGTGAATAATCTGTGCCTGTATTGCGGGGAACCTAGGCACTATGTCAGGAACTGTCCCCTTAAACTCCGTGAGTGCCTATCCCTGTCCACTGACTATGTTGCACCTCTGGCTAAGAATACTACTCACCTTGCTCTCTCTATCCTGTTACAGCTTCCAGGAGAGACTCTGCAAATAACCGCCATTATTGACTCTGGAGCTTGCAGTTGTTTCATGGATTCTCTTTTTGCTACCCAACACCAGATACCTTTGTTGCCTAAGGCCCATGGACTTTCCATCCATCTAGCTGATGGAACCGCCATTAAATCTGGACCTGTTACCCAAGAGACTGTTCCAATACCCGTCTCCATCTCCAATTCTCATCAAGAACTGCTACGCCTGGATATCATCGCCTCATCCCTGTTCCCCATAATCCTCGGCATGCCATGGTTACAGGCTCACAATCCTGACATTAATTGGATCACAGGTGAAGTTACCTTTTCTTCTTCATATTGCCAACAGTCTTGCAGAATTCAGAACGCTCAGGAGAACCCTATCTTGCTCTGCCTAGATACAGATCCTAGTCTACACCTCTCCATTCCTTCTGCCTATCATGATTTCTTAGATGTATTCAGCAAGCAGGGGGCAGAGGTCTTACCCCCTCACCGGGCCTATGACTGTCCTATTTAATTACTTCCCGGTGCTGAGATTCCTTTTGGAAGAATCTTTCCTTTGACTGAAGTAGAACAAGGGGCTTTAAAGGAATATATCGATGAGAACCTAAAGAAAGGCTTCATTCGTCCGTCCACGTCTCCAGCAGGTGCAGGCATCTTCTTAGTACAGAAGAAAGATAAGACCCTCAGACCATGTGTGGATTACCGCGAACTAAATAAAAGCACTGTAAAAAAACGTTACCCTCTTCCTCTGGTACCAGAGTTGTTCCAAAGACTTGGGACGGCTACCATATTCACTAAGCTTGACCTCCGCGGAGCCTACAATTTAGTTCGTATTAGGGACGGAGACGAATGGAAGACCGCCTTTCGTACCCGTTATGGACATTTTGAGTACCTAGTGATGCCTTTCGGTCTGTGCAATGCCCCTGCTACATTTCAGTACGTCATCAATGATGTTTTACGAGACTTTCTAGATCTGTTTGTTATCGTCTATTTAGACGACATATTAATTTTTTCTTGTTCCCTTGAATCCCATCGCAGGTACGTCAGAAGTGTGTTGGGCCGGCTTCGACAACACGGCCTATATGCAAAAGCTGAGAAGTGTGAATTTGAACAGGAAAGTATTCAATTTTTGTGGTTAATCATTTCCAGTAGAGGCATTAAGATGGACCCTCAAAAGGTCGCTGCAGTTTTAGATTGGCCAGTCGCGACAGACAAGAAGGGAATCCAGCGATTCGTTGGATTCGCTAATTTTTACCGTAAATTTATTAAGGGGTTCTCAGCCATCATCACACCCATCACACAGCTAACTAAACAAGGTACACGCTTCCACTGGTCTGCTGAAGCCCAGGAGGCTTTTGAGACTCTCAAGGGGCTTTTTACTTCCGCCTCCATACTAAAGCATCCAGATTCCTCTCTGCCGTTCGTACTAGAGGTGGACGCATCTGAAATTGCAGTACGGGCAGTGTTGTCCCAAAGACAGGGAACTAAGGCCCTGTTATATCCTGTGGCCTTCTTCTCTCGTAAATTGTCCACGGCAGAGAGAAATTATGATGTAGGTGACAGAGAGTTGTTGGCAATCAAATCAGCGTTGGAGGAGTGGCGCTATCTGCTAGAGGGTGCCGCTCATCCAGTCTTAATTTTTACAGATCATAAGAACCTGGAGTATTTGAGATCTGCAAAAAGGTTGAAGCCACGTCAAGCCAGGTGGGCTCTCTTTTTCTCCAGGTTCTCCTTTCATGTCACTTACGGCCCTGGCTCCAAAAATACCAAACCTGATGCCCTATCCAGGATGTTTCACAAGTCCCAAGAGGTTTCCCCTCCGGACACCACTCCCTCAGCTACAGAAACGGCACAGGCATTCATTAAAGAAGTCATCAGGCTCCATGGGGTACCGGTTAATATCGTTTCAGATCGGGGGGTACAGTTTACCTCCCGATTCTGGAGGTCTCTGTGCAAAACACTGAACATTGAGCTCTCATTTTCATCTGCTTATCATCCCTAAACTAATGGGCAAACAGAGAGAACAAACCAGACTCTTGAACAATATTTACGCTGTTTTTCTTCCTTTGCCCAAGATGATTGGATTTTTGTTCTCCTATTGGCTGAATTCGCCTACAACAATTCTATTCATTCTGCTATCAAACAAACTCCATTTTTTGCGAATTATGGTTTCCACCCTTCATTTTATCCTAATTCTCTTCCAGAGTGCACAGTACCCGCAGTTCAGGAGAAGTTGGACTTCTTTACTTCCAACAACCAAGTTTTACAGGAGACCATGACCAGGACCCAGGAATATAATAAAGAAATCTTCGATAAGAAGAGGCGAGGTGAGCTGTTACTTACACCCGGGGACCAGGTATGGTTATCTACAGTAAATCTCAGGATGGCTTGCCCTTCAAAGAAATTGGGTCCCAAGTTTCTTGGACCATTTCCTGTCAAGCGGAGAATTAATGAGGTGGCATACGAACTTGAACTCCCGGATTCACTAAAAGTGCATCCAGTATTTCATGTGTCCCTGCTCAGACCCTCTATTGCTAATCCATTTCCAGGTCGAAGTACGGATCCTCCTGATCCAATTTTGGTAGATGGGGAGGAGGAATTCGAGGTGGAGGCTATCATGGACCATAGGAAAAGAGGTAACCAAAATCAATTTCTGATAAAATGGAAGGGGTTTGGCCCAGAAGAAAATTCTTGGGAACCTGAGGACAATATTCATGCTGAAGATCTGTTGCAATATTTTAAAAGATCCCATCCAGAGAAATTTCTTCAAAGGGGCATCCTGAGGCTGCCCCTTGGGGGGGGCAATGTCATGAAGATCCTGCCAGTAATCGGCGATCCAGACGCACAGGAACACGGCCACGGGTTCCACTGCGCATGCGCGTGCGTTCACAGGTGCGGTCACGCACGGGCACGCGCGCGTACTCCCGCTAGTGCCAGGCGGGCTATTTAAACCGGCCTGTCACACTCAATCCCCGCTGTCTGCTCTACAGCGTTCTGTGTGCCTTAACCTGATCTGACCTGTGTACTCTGTTATCTGACCCGGCTTCCTGTTAGACCATCCTGCTATCCGCCTGCACCAGACCCTCTTGGCTTGCCTGACCATCCCTCTGTGTAATCCCTGGTACCTCTGCTGCTCGACCGATCCCGACCTCCGGCTTGTTTGACCATCCCTCTGTCTGATACCAGTATCCAGTCTGTTTACCTGCTGATTTTTCCTGGTTCCAGTCCACGTTCCAGGCTACTACCTGCTGCTTGTTCCTGGTTCCAGTCCAGCATTCCAGGCTACTACCTGCTGCTTGTTCCTGGTTCCAGTCCAGCGTTCCAGGCTACTACCTGCTGCTTGTTCCTGGTTCCAGTCCAGCGTTCCAGACTACTACCTGCTGCTTGTTCCTGGTTCCAGTCCAGCGTTCCAGGCTACTACCTGCTGCTTTGTTCCTGGTTCCAGTCCAGCGTTCCAGGCTACTACCTGCTGCTTGTTCCTGGTTCCAGTCCAGCGTTCCAGACTACTACCTGCTACTTTGTTCCTGGTTCCAGTCCAGCGTTCCAGGCTACTACCTGCTGCTTGTTCCTGATTCCAGTCCAGCGTTCCAGACTACTACCTGCTGCTTGTTCCTGGTTCCAGTCCAGCGTTCCAGGCTACTACCTGCTACTTGTTCCTGGTTCCAGTCCAGCGTTCCAGGCTACTACCTGCTGCTTGTTCCTGGTTCCAGTCCAGTGTTCCAGACTACTACCTGCTGCTTGTTCCTGGTTC
Organism: Aquarana catesbeiana; assembly: GCF_042186555.1. Taxonomy (NCBI): domain Eukaryota; kingdom Metazoa; phylum Chordata; class Amphibia; order Anura; family Ranidae; genus Aquarana; species Aquarana catesbeiana. The sequence continues at coordinate 404,264,627 of NC_133327.1, read as the reverse complement.
CAGTCCAGCGTTCCAGGCTACTACCTGCTGCTTTGTTCCTGGTTCCAGTCCAGCGTTCCAGGCTACTACCTGCTGCTTGTTCCAGGTTCCAGTCCAGCGTTCCAGACTACTACCTGCTGCTTGTTCCTGGTTCCAGTCCAGCGTTCCAGGCTACTACCTGCTGCTTTGTTCCTGGTTCCAGTCCAGCGTTCCAGTCTACTACCTGCTGCTTGTTCCTGGTTCCAGCCCAGCGTTCCAGTCTATTACCTACTGCTTGTTCCTGGTTCCAGTCCAGCTCTTCAGTCCAGCTTACTTACCTGCTGTGGTTCCTGGTCCTCTCTCCGTTCCAGTCTCCAGTCTCCTCTTCAGCTTCAGGTTCCAGAGGGTGCCACCACTCCTGAACTTCTGGTGACTGTTGATCCTGCCAGGCACCCATACCACTCCTCACTCCTGGGCCCTCTGTCTCCATTCCAGGGGAACGGGAGTGGGAGCTGTAAGGGAGGTCTTTCTCTGCACTTCAGGCTCAAAACCTACCAGGTACGTGACAGGCACTCTGGTAAGGCTGCATTTCATGGGCACTCTGGTCAGGCTGCATTTCATGGGCACTGACTCTGGTATGGCTGCATTTCATGGGCACTCTGGTAAGGCTACATTTCATGGACACTGACTCCGGTAAGGCTGCATTTCATGGGCATTCTGGTAAGGCTGCATTTCATGGACACTGTCTCTGGTAAGGCTGCATTTCATGGACACTGCCTCGGTAAGGCTGCATTTCATGGACACTGCCTCCGGTAAGGCTGCATTTCATGGGCAGTCTGGTAAGGCTGCATTCCATGGACACTGACTCTGGTAAGGCTGCATTTCATGGACACTGACTTTGGTAAGGCTGCATTTCATGGACACTGCCTCTGGTAAGGCTGCATTTCATGGGCATTCTGGTAAGGCTGCATTTCATGGACACTGACTCTGGTAAGGCTGCATTTCATGGACACTGCCTCTGGTAAGGCTGCATTTCATAGACACACTGGTGAGGCTGCATTTCATGGGCACTCTGGTGAGGCTGCATTTCATTGGCACTCTGATAAGGGTGCATTTCATGGGCACTGATTACGCTGCATTTCATGGGCACTCTGGTAAGGCTGCATTTCATGGGCACTCTGGTCAGGCTGCATTTCATGGGCACTGACTCTGGTAAGGCTGCATTTCATGGGCACTCTGGTAAGGCTGCATTTCATTGGAACTCTGGTAAGAATGCATTTCATAGGCACTCTGGTCAGGCTGTATTTCATGGGCACTGATCAGGCTGCATTTCATGAGCACTCTGGTCAGGCTGCATTTCATAGGCACTGGTCAGGCTGCATTTTGTGGGCACTGGTAAGGCTGCATTTCATGGGCACGGATCAGGCTGCATTTCCTGGGTACTGATAAGGCTGCATTTCAAGGCTGCGGACATAGTACAGAGGAGACTCTGACTGTCTCCTGTACTATGTCCACGGTCTCTGACCATGATAATGTGATAAGGACATTGTCAAAAAGGGGCGGAGCATGGGTGACCTTAAAATTATGTCCCACCTGAAAAAAGTTTTGCAGACGCCCATGCTTACGGGAGTCATACGATGAACCGGAAACACGCGCTTTCGACTACTCCCTAGTGCCGATCTTAGTGGATGCTGTTAAAGAGACAATGAAATGGCAAGAGGATGCTTCTCTACCTAAAAGCAATGGAAGTACTACTCCGGCCTTAAGAAATCAATTCCCTCTTTTCCCTTATTTTTGAGGTCCAAGAAATTATGGAGAAGGAGTGGGTGAAGCCAGGTAAACGATAGATTATGCACAACAGAGGTGCAAAGTTGTATCTGTTTGGTGCCAAGGATCCAGCTTTGTTGGATACTATTCCTAAGGTGGATGCTTCCTTGCAGAGATTAGCCCATCACATTACGCTTCTGATAGAGGATTTGGCCTCCTTCAAGGATCCTTTGGATCAGAAGATTGACACAGATTTGAAGAGAATATATTCAGTAGCAAGGGCAGCGTGTAGGTCATCTGTAGCCTTAATCTCCTTGGCGGCAACCCTCAAGGTATGGGTTTTGGATTTGGAGTCCCATGGATGAGGAGAGGGGAAGAGGAGCAGGGGTTCATCACTCCTACATTTTATCAAGATGGTGGTTGACTTCTTGGCTGAAGGCAGTTGATCAGGTCAGGATGACTGCAAGTTTTATGGCCCACTCTGTGACAGCTGAAAGGACCTTATGGCTTAGGCATTGGTCAGCAGATAACTCCTATAGCCTGTGCTCTGTGCCCTTTGATGGCGAGCTTCCTTTTGGTAAGACTCTAGAAGCAGCTATCCAGAGAGTCTCAGGGTGCAAATCAGGCCCTATTCCACAGGAAAAAAGAAGCCTTTTTTCAGTCTAGGAGGAGTTTAAGGAGGCCAGTGCATACAGACCAGGACATCACTTTTTTCACCAGTGGAAGTTGAACACCTCGAGCTTTGCTAAAGGTTCAAAGGGTAAGCCCAATCAGGTTTCTAAATCCACCAGCAAATCTTTTTGAAGATTTTTCCGCCCAGTTTTTGAGGAGACATGGGCGGAAAAAGTGGAGGATGCGCGGATTTTGGATGGAATCCAGAGGGGATATAGCTTAGAGTTCTGCGAAAGACCTGCTCAATCTTCCTTTACACAGACTCGAATGCTAATATGTTCCAAGAAGCAGCAGTATTTGTGAACCTATATAGCGAAATTGTTAAGAGTACATGCTATTCTTCCAGTTCCTGAAGGGGAATGTGGAGAAGGCTTACATTCTTCTCTGTTCCTAGTCACAAAGTCATCAGAAGCCTTCAGACCAGTTCCGTATCTGAAGTTTTTAAATTTCCTTTTAAAGGTTCCCCCCTTTTTTTTCTTGTGAAAAAAAAAAAGATTCCCCCCTTCAAAATGGAGTCACTGGAGTCTATCATCTTGGTGGTAAAGGCAGAAGACTGGATGGGCTTGATCAGCCTAGCAGATGCATATCTCCACGATCCCATCGATCTGGCACATTACCATTTTTTAAGGTTCGTTGTAGAAGGTGCAAACTTCCAATTTTTATTGTCTTCCCTTCGGCCTTTGTTCCGTTCCTCACACTTTCTCAAAGATGTTGTCAGTGACAATTGTGACTTTCAGACTAGAGGGTATCCAGATTTTCCACTATCTTGATGATTACCTGCTGCTCACCCCATCAAGCAACATTCTGCAGGAGGTTATCTTAGTCTGTGAGATGCTTCGGTTTGCTAATAAGTTTTCAGAAAAGCCAGATGCAGCCAACGCAAATTCTGAAATATTTGGGAGTTCAATTCAATACAGGTTTAGGTCGGTCAAGTATTCCTCCCCCAGAGGAAAGTACAGGAAGTACAGATCCGAACAAGAATGGTGATGTCAAGATCATCCCTTTTGGTAAGAATGTATGCAGCATCTGGGCCTCCACTCTGTGACCATCCCGGTGGTGCCATGGGCCAGGTGGTGAAGAAGGATGTTCCACTTCCACTTCAATTTCTTTCTTCAGTGGGATTACCATTCTTTGTCTCAGAAGATATTGGTTCCTTTGACAGTAACCCGATACTTGACCTGGTAGGCGGTCGCCTGGAATCTGAAATCCGGGATTCCTCTGGTTCTACCAGATCTAACAGTAGTAAACACAGATGTCAGTCGGCAGGGCTGGGGAGCCCATTATTTGGGTCATCAGGCCCAAGGCAGGTGGAGAAACATGGATGCTTGCGGTTCTAATCCTCTAGAGCTAGAGGCAGTCTGTCATATGTCAGATATTCCAATGGTAAGAGAGGAATGTCTCATTTTCCAGGTTTGAAACATGTATTAGCAGATTACCTGTGTCACAGGTTTTTAGACCACAATGGGTGGAGTCTCAATCCCAGTTATCTGCACAGGATTTTCGACATATGGAGAACTCCAGCCATAGATCTGATGGCTTTGAGGGTGAACTCTCACTTCCTCTCTACTTCTCCTTGTCCTGGGATCCACAAGTCCTAGCCCAAGATGCCCTGATCAGGCATTAGAACTTTCATCTAATTTAAGTGTTTCCACTGCTTCCCCTGATACTCAAAGTTCTCCTGAAGATCCAGAGAGAGAAGGCTTTGTCAATAGTAATTCTTCCCTTTTGGCCCAGGAGGCTGTGGTTAACGATGGCCTGGAAAATGAAGCTGAAGCAGTCTGTTCAGCTGCCTGTTTGTCAAGATCTTATGCACCAGAACAAAGTTTACTATCCGAACCCCAACCAGTTGAAGCTAGCTGCGTGGAGATTGAAAGTGAAAGGGGATCTCTGAGACATCTAGAGCAGTCAGAGAATATGGTAGGAACGCTGTTAAAAGCCAGAAAAGATTCAATGAACTCTGCCTACCATCTAGTTTGGAAGGCTTTTTGCGGATGGCGGTCGAGAAAGAAATGGAATCATTTGACTCCATCTGTGTCAAATGTCTTAGACTTCCTTCAAAACAGCCTGGAAAGTGGCTTAGCGCATAATTCCTTAAGAGTGCAAGTATCAGCAATCTCAGCAATGTCAAATCATAGATGGGCTTTTAATTCTTTAGTCGTCTGGTTCTTAAAGGCAGCAGTAAAGATTCCACCTCAAATCAAATCAAATCATATTTTTCCAAATGGGATTTGACCTTAGTGCTGAAAGCCCTTCTGTTACTGTCATTTGATCCAGTCTCCTCGTGTTCCCTGTTTCACTTTGTAGACCATCTTTTAACAGCTATTGCCTCCATGAAGAGAGACTCAGAGCTTTGTGCCTTTTCGGTGAAAGAACCTTACTGCTTGCTTCTACAGGACAGAATAGTTCTAAGACCAGTGCCGAGTTTCTTGCCAAAAGTATCTACCTCCTTTCATTTGAATTGGGAAATAATTTTTCCAGCCTTCCCAGATGATGGTGTAGAAGATGAACGGAGGAAGTTCGACTAAAGCCTTGTACACACGGTACGATTGTTGGCCAACCGAGCGTCTGGTTTTTGTCAAAAGGGTGTGTGCCAGGATCTTGTCTTGTATACTAACGGTACACAATTGTCATGCCACAAACATGAACGTAGTGACGTACTATGAGGAATTTCAGCACTTGTTTGGTGGGCATTGATTCCGAGCATGCGTGTTTGTACTTTCGACTTTTGTGTGACAGATTTGTGTACTGACCATACGAAAATCTGACATCAAGCCGCTGTCCGCCGAAAATTTACTAGCCTGTCATCCAACATTTGTTGGCCAAAAATTGGACAACAATTTTCAAAAGGAGTGTACTAATGGTAAGATTTTAGGACAACAGTCTGTCAACAGACAATCCCCTGCCAACAATCGTAACGCGTGTATGAGGCTTTAAGTAACTCACAACCTATATGAAACAAACAAGCGAGGTCCGTAGGGAGGAGGATTCATTGTTCTTGCCTAATGGCTTAAGAAAAGGGTGTGCCATTCCACCCAGAATTATCTTGGCTTGGATTATAAAAATGATTCAGATTACTTAGAAAATTACAGGGGCTTCCTTCTCCAGCGGAGTTGAAGGCGCACTCTGCTAAGGACATGGCGGCTTCATTGGCGGCATATGCAAAGGTCTCGGTGGAGGTCATCTGCAGGGCAGCAAGCTGGAGTGCAGCTAACATTTATTTGTCACTACAGAGTGGATGTCACCCTTCCGCCTCCGCATGCGTTTGGGTCTACGGTCATTGTGGCAGTGGTCAGTCGTTAAATAATTTTGTTTAGCAGTAGTTATAGTGTTGTCTACTTGTTTTTCTATTTCCCTCTTCACTTTTACTATGGCTTTGCTTGTTACATCCCATGGCAGGCTGATATGAGAAGGTTCCAGCAATATGGAAAATTGTTGCCTATACTTACCGGAATTTTCCTTTCCTGGATCCTCCTCATGTCAGCCAAGGATTTCCCATCCAAACTGGCTGTCGTGAGGTATCATATATTGAACACTGGAAGGGGGGAGACAGTCGTTCTTTATAGGCTAGGAAGAAGTTGTCCTGGAGGTCCTGGAGCTGACCATGGTAGGTTGACATGAGGAGGATCCAGGAAAGGAAAATTAAATTAAGTGTGGGCAACAATTTTCGGTAATATATATACAGCTGTGTTCATAAGTTTACATACCCTGGCAGAATTTATGGCCATTTTTCAGAGAATATGAATGATAACACAAAAACTTTTCTTTCACTCATGGTTAGTGTTTGGCTGAAGCCATTTATTATCAATCAACAGTGTTTACCCTTTTTAAATCATAATGGCAACAGAAACTACCCAAATGACCCTGATCAAAAATTTACATACCCCAGTTCTTAATATTCTTGGGCTGTCTTGCATGAACTGCACGTTTGAGATCTCCCCAGAGAGGCTCAATGATATTGACGTCAGGAGACTGAGATGGCCACTCCAGAACCTTCACTTTATTCTGCTGTAGCCAATGACGGGTTGACTTGGCCTTGTATTTTGGATCATTGTCATGTTGGAATGTCCAAGTATGTCCCATGCGCAATTTCCTGGCTGATGAATGCAAATGTTCCAGTATTTTTTGATAACATACTGCATTCATCTTGCCAATGATTTTGACCAAATTTCCTGTGCCTTAGTAGCTCACACATCCCCAAAACATCAGCGATCCACCTCCGTACCTTTCATCATAGGCCTTGTTGACTCCTCTCCAAATTTAGCGTTTATGGCTGTGGCCAAAAAGCTAAATTTTGGTCTCATCACTCCACGTGACTTTGTGTCAGCAGGTTTGAGGCTTGTCTCTGTGCTGTTTGGCGTATTGTAAGTGGGATACTTTGTGGCATTTGAGTCATAATGTCTTTCTTCTGGCGATTCGACCATGCAGCCCATCTTTCTTCAAGTGCCTCCTTACCGTGCATCTTGAAACAGCCATACCACATGTTTTCAGAGGGTCCTGTATTTCATCTGAAGTTATTTGTGGGTTTTTCTTTGCAGTTGTGCAATTGAACAATTTTCCTTGCAGTTGTGGCTGAAGTTTCAGTTGGTCTACCTGACTGTGGTTTGGTTTCAACAGAACCCCTCATTTTCCACTTCTTGATTAGAGTTTGAACACTGCTGATTGGCATTCTCAATTCCTTGGATATCTTTTTATGTCGCTTTCCTGTTTTATACAGTTCAACTACCCTTTCCAGCAGATCCTTTGACAATTCTTTTGCTTTCCCCATAACTCAGAATCCAGAAACATCAGTGCAGCACTGGATGAAAGATGCAAGAGTCTGTCAGGAGTCCAGAAACTCATTGACCTTTTACAGAAAATGTAAATGATTCCGCGCAAGGGAAGTAAGTACTAGCAAAGAAAAAACTAAAAGAACTGCTGCCTCTACTAGTTACTGCCACTAGGTGGAGTACGTGAATGGAGAGAAAATAAAGTAGATATGGTGCTGTTCTATTATGCACCTGTCCTTGATGAACTAGATAACTGTAAATATATGCAAAATGAAATTAAATAAATAAATCAATTAGTGAATATGCGCATGAAGGTGCAATTAACGTGTACACTACATAGCTTCAAATGTGTCCTTCTGGTCAAGGGAAGGAAAAAAACTAAATCTCAAAATTAAATTAAAATGTGAAATAAATATATGTAAAATAACAAGTGGTTAAATAACCTCTGTGCAAATACGCCAAGTGTTGAACAAACCATGGGACTGATTAGTTCCAGTGCATCCTCCAAAAAATGCATTTAGAAGATATATATATATATATATATATATATATATATATATATATATATATATATATATATATATATATATATAGAAGATATATAGTCCTATTAATACTTTAAACAAATTGAAGTGCTTCTGTGCTGGTGAAAAAACCTTTTTTGAAATATATGCATTTGAAAATAAAATGTAATATACTGCACCCAGTCCAAGAATCTAAGTGAGAGGCAGTTAGGAGTACAAGAGGAGAAGCAGCCATTACCAGCAACTTTATGTGGTTACCTCTTTACCGCAAGGTGTGGTGTGTTAAGACTGCATAGAGAGAGGAAGAGGAGAAAGATAATAACAAAGAGTGAAAACTTCTATTACATTGGGGATCATCCAGCCTCCAGAGTGCTGCACAGTGGCAGATACTGTGAATGCTCCACACCCCAAGAGGGGGGGGGGGGGGATTCCAGTGAGTGCAGCCACAATAAGAGCACGGATAAAATACGCATGCTGTGATCACCTTTGCAAAGTGGATTACCAACACAACTATTGTTTTCACCAGCACAGAAGCACTTTATTTTTGGATATCAGTCCCGTTGTTTGTTCAACACTTGGCATATTTGCACAGAGGTTATTTAACCACTTGTCATTTTACATATATTTATTTCTCATTTTTATTTAATTTTGAGATTTAGTTTTTTCCTTCCCTTGACCGGAAGGACACATTGGAAGCTATGTAGCGTACACGTTAATTGCACCTTCATGCGCATATTCACCAATTGATTTATTTATCTATTTAAATTTCATTTTGCATATATTTGCAGTTATCTAGTTCATCAAGGACAGGTGCATCATTGACCTTTTACACACACACACTAATTACAAGCAAACAGATCCCAGGTGAGGATGGTTACCTTTAACCACTTGAGCCCCGGACCATTATGCTGCCTAAGGACCAGAGGTCTTTTTCCAATTTGGCACTGCGTCGCTTTAACTGCTAATTGCGCGGTCATGCAATCCTGTACCCAAACGAAATTTGCGTCCTTTTCTTCCCACAAATAGAGCTTTCTTTTGATGGTATTTGATCACCTCTGCAGTTTTTATTTTTTGCGCTATAAACGGAAAAAGACCGAAAATTTTGAAAAAAAATGATATTTTCTACTTTTTGTTATAAAAAAAATCCAATAAACTAAATTTTAGTCATACATTTAGGCCAAAATGTATTCGGTCACATGTCTTTGGTAAAAAAAATGTCAATAAGCATATATTTATTGGTTTGCGCAAAAGTTATAGCGTCTACAAACTAGGGTACATTTTCTGTAATTTACACAGCTTTTAGTTTATGACTGCTTATGTCATTTCTTGAGGTGCTAAAATGGCAGAGCAGTACAAAACCCCCCCAAATGACCCCATTTTGGAAAGTAGACACCCCAAGGAAATTGCTGAGAGGCATGTTGAACCCATTGAATATTTATTTTTTTTGTCCCAAGTGATTGAATAATGACAAAAAAAAAAAATATTTACAAAAAGTTGTCACTAAATGATATATTGCTCACACAGGCCATGGGCCTATGTGGAATTGCACCCCAAAATACATTTAGCTGCTTCTCCTGAGTATGGGGATACCACATGTGTGGGACTTTTTTGGAGCCTAGCCGCGTACGGGGCCCCGAAAACCAAGCACCGCCTTCAGGATTTCTAAAGGTGAAAATTTTTGATTTCACTCTTCACTGCCTATCACAGTTTCGGAGGCCATGGAATGCCCAGGTGGCACAAAACCCCCCCAAATGACCCCATTTTGGAAAGTAGACACCCCAAGCTATTTGCTGAGAGGCATGGTGAGTATTTTGCAGCTCTCATTTGTTTTTGAAAATGAAGAAAGACAAGAAAAAACTTTTTTTTTTTTCTTTTTTCAATTTTCAAAACTTTGTGACAAAAAGTGAGGTCTGCAAAATACTCACTATACCTCTCAGCAAATAGCTTTGGGTGTCTACTTTCCAAAATGGGGTCATTTGGGGGGGTTTTGTGCCACCTGGGCTTTCCATGGCCTCCGAAACTGTGATAGGCAGTGAAGAGTGAAATCAAAAATTCACGCCCTTAGCCTGAAGGCGGTGCTTGGTTTTCGGGGTCCCGTACGCGGCTAGGCTCCCAAAAAGTCTCACACATGTGGTATCCCCGTACTCAGGAGAAGCAGCAGAATGTATTTTGGGGTGTAATTTCACATATTCCCATGGCATGTTTAAGCAATATATCATTTAGTGACAACTTTGTGCAAAAAAAAAAAATGTATCTCTTTCCCGCAACTTGTGTCGCAATATAAAATAGTCCATGGACTCGACATGCCTCTCAGCAAATAGCTTGGGGTGTCTACTTTCCAAAATGGGGTCATTTGGGGGGGTTTTGAACTGTCCTGGCATTTTATGCACAACATTTAGAAGCTTATGTCACACATCAACAACTCTTCTAACCACTTGAAGACAAAGCCCTTTCTGACACTCATTGTTTACATGAAAAAATTATTTTTTTTTGCAAAAAAATTACTTTGAACCCCAAAACATTATATATTTTTTTTAAAGCAAATGCCCTACAGATTAAAATGGTGGGTGTTTCATTTTTTTTTTTCACACAGTATTTACGCAGCGATTTTTCAAACGCATTTTTTGGGGAAAAAACACACTTTTTTAAATTTTAATGCACTAAAACACACTATATTGCCCAAATGTTTGATGAAATAAAAAAGATGATCTTAGGCCGAGTACATGGATACCAAACATGACATGCTTTAAAATTGCGCACAAACGTGCAGTGGCAACAAAATAAATACATTTTTAAAAGCCTTTAAAAGCCTTTACAGGTTACCACTTTAGATTTACAGAGGAGGTCTACTGCAAAAATTACTGCCCTCGATCTGACCTTCGCGGCGATACCTCACATGCATGCTGCAATTGCTGTTTACGTTTGACGACAGACCGCCGCTTGCGTTCGCCTTAGCGCGAGAGCATGGGGTGACAGGGGTGCTTTTTTTTTTTTTTTCTTTATTATTTTTTTGCTTTTTTATCTTATTTTTAAACTGTTCCTTTCATTTTTTTTTTTTTTTAATCATTTTTATTGTTATCTCGGGGAATGTAAATATCCCCTATGATAGCAATAGGTAGTGACAGGTACTCTTTTTTGAAAAAATTGGGGTCTATTAGACCCTAGATCTCTCCTCTGCCCTCAAAGCATCTGATGACACCAAGATCGGTGTGATAAAATGCTTCCCCTATTTCCCAATGGCGCTATTTACATCCGGCGAAATCTAAGTCATAAAATGCTCGTAGCTTCCGGTTTCTTAGGCCATAGAGATGTTTGGAGCCACTCTGGTCTCTGATCAGCTCTATGGTCAGCTGGCTGAATTACCGGCTGCATTCTCAGGTTCCCTGTTGAGACAGGAGAGCCAGAGAAAAACACGGAAGACGGTGGGGGGGGGGGCATTCCCTCCCACGGCTTGTAAAAGCAGTCTAGAGGCTAATTAGCCACTAGGATTGCTTTTACATGAAAGCCGACTGCTGGCTGAAAAGAATGATACCAAGATGATACCTAAACCTGCAGGCATCATTCTGGTATAACCATTCAAAGTCGTGAATGGCGTACCTGAAGACAAAAAATTGGTTAACAATAAAGCACAGTAAACGGTAAAGTATAAAAAATTGCATACCTGAAAAGCAAACATGATAAAACATAATAACAATAAAACATTGCAGAATAGAATACAGTAAAAAAGAGCAGAACAAGAGAGAAAGAATAGAGAGAGAGAGAACAATAAAACGACAACTATTTTTTTTTATTTTATATATTTTTTTTTTTTTTTTACACTTTTTTTGTAACTAACTTTTATAACGGTAACCGGTTCCAGGTTCGGGTCTCTCAAAATGCGATGGCATCTTGGGAGACCCTGTGAAAGTGTGCCTAGTCTGTGCAATGCTGTACCCTACGCTAATACTCAACTAATGAATGGTAGCGTTCAAAACATTCACCAATGCAAAGACCAGGATTGTCAGGACAGGAGGGACAATAATAGAGGGTGTCACGCCTATATTCGCGCTTGCTGCAGACACGACATCTTTTTTGGGGGTTCGTTGGGTAGGGGTACTCGGGAGGACATAAAGAAAATGCCTCTCATGCAGCCGACTGCATTTGGTTGGGGATGTGAATGGGGGAAGTACGGGCGCTGCAGAAGTGGTGGGTTCCCAATTAGGATTGACGAATGCAGCAGGAAGGGCACTATGGGCACGACGGGCCTGTGTTTGTCTTCTTGGTGGCAGCGGGACACTACTTGTGCTTGCCACCTCACCAGCTTGAACTGCACTTATGGGACTCGCCACGTCACCAAGTGTTACTGCAGTGCTGGTTTGACTACGACCGGGGTGTACTAGGCCGCTGGCGCTTGCCAGTTCAATAAAAAGCTACCAAAAAAACTGTTAGCGATCGCAGGGATCAGGCCTGACTCTGCGAATGCTGCAGTTATGCGTTAAGTGTTTTGTAAGTGACAGTGATCGATCGATACTGCACTTGGGTGGGCTGGGCTGGGCCGGGCGGAGGGGCAAAATGCAGGTGCTAGCAGGTATCTGGGCTGATCCCGCTAACACTGCGTTTTTGGGAACCCTAAACTGCTGGGGACGCCAGTATAGATCTGATCGGATCAGATATTGATCCGTTCAGATACTATACCACTAAGGGAGGTGTACGGTGCGTGCGTGGGTGTTAGTGGTACTGGCGCTAATCTGACGCTGCTTGGGGCTGGTGCTTGCCAGTTCACCAAAATACTACCAAAAAAACTGTTAGCGATCGCAGGGATCAGGCCTGACTCTGCGAACGCTGCAGTTATGCATTTAGTGTTTTGTAAGTGTCAGTGATCGATCGATACTGCACTTGGGTGGGCTGGGCTGGGCCGGGCGGAGGGGCAAAACGCAGGTGCTAGCAGGTATCTGGGCTGATCCCGCTAACACTGTGTTTTTGGGAACCCTAAACTGCTGGGGACGCTAGTATAGATCTGATCGGATCAGATATTGATCCGATCAGATACTATACCACTAAGGGAGCTGTACGGTGCGTGCGTGGGTGTTAGCGCTACTGGCGCTAACCTGACGCTGCCTGGGGCTGGTGCTTGCCAGTTCACCAAAATGCTACCAAAAAAACTGTTAGCGATCGCAGGGATCAGGCCTGACTCTGCGAACGCTGCAGTTATGCGTTTAGTGTTTTGTAAGTGACAGTGATCGATCGATACTGCACTTGGGCTGGGCTGGGCGGAGGGGCAAAACGCAGGTGCTAGCAGGTATCTGGGCTGATCCCGCTAACACTGTGTTTTTGGGAACCCTAAACTGCTGGGGACACTAGTATAGATCTGATCGGATCAGATATTGATCCGTTCAGATACTATACCACTAAGGGAGGCGCATGCTGCGTGCGTGGGTGTTAGCGGTACTGGCGCTAATCTGACGCTGCCTGGGGCGACGCATATCACCGCCGGGCAATCAGGGGGCTAAACCTTTATTCGGTAATAAACGGCGGGTGCCCTGACACTATAAAAAATAAACAAACTAACCAGCGTCACCGTAACAGTTATACGGTGATCAGTGGTGAAAGGGTTAACTAGGGGCCCATCAAGGGGTTAAAACATTTATTCGCTAGTATATGGGGGTCCCTGTCGCTATAAAACGCTGACGGCGAACCTAAATATTTAGGTCCCTAACTAGCGTCATCAGCGACACTAATACAGCGATCAGAAAAATGATCGCTTAGCGACACTGGTGACAGGGGGTGATCAAGGGGTTAAAACTTTATTAGGGGGGTTAGGGGGGTATCCTAGACCTACAGGGGGGTAATACTAACTGTCCCAACACTGTAACTGTCACAAACTGACACCAATGCAGTAATCAGAAAAAAAAAAAAAAAAAACTGCTGGTGTCAGTTTGTGACGGGGGGGGGGGTGATTGGGGGGGGATCGGGGGGCGATCGGGGGGGGATTGGGGTGTTTTGTGTGCCTGGCATGTTCTACTGTGTGTGTAGTGTTGTGCACTCACATACCTGTCTTCTCTCCTCGGGCCGGAACGGAAATTACCGAGCCGAGGAGAGATGACATCATTTCCTTTGCTGCTGTTTAGCATACAGCAGCAAAGGAATGATGTGATTGGCCGGCGGCGATCGCGAGAGGGGGGCCACGAACGGATGGCCTCCCCCTCATCTCCAATCGCCGTGGGACAAAAGACGACCGCCTTGGGCACCGGGGGGGGTCCGATCGGACCCCCCACCCGCGGAAGGCAAATCACGTATATGTACGTGATTTTGCCTGTCCGTGCCACCTTGCCGACGTAAATCGGCGTGAGGCGGTCGTCAAGTGGTTAATAGCCATTCAAACCCCTTTTGCCTCGTACACACAATTGGATTGTTGGCCAACAAAATCGTGGAATTTTGTCCAAAGGGTGTTGGCTCAAACTTGTCTTGCATACACACGATCACACAAATGTTGGCCAACAATTATGAACGTAGTGACGTACTACATGGTTTTTCAGCTCTTTAGCGCCACCCTTTGGGCTCCTTCTTCTAATTTCGTGTTAGTAGAAGTTTGGTAAGTGTTGATTCGCGCTTTTCTTTCCGCATTTTTCATTTAGCACTTTTCAGTTTGCGCTTTTCAGTTTGTACTTTTCGGTTAGTTTCTGAACGGCCGTTCGCCAACCAGACATGTTGCGGAATCGGAGGAGATAGCGTGTTATTTATTATTGGCCTTGGAGTTATTGTTTTGACATTATTTTTTTGGTTGAATAATGATTTGATTTGATTTGATAAATTTTCTATATTTTTGGATGCATAGAATGCACTTTTTGGTTAAGTTCTATTGGCAGATAGAAAAAAAAAAGCCTTTGAAAATTCGTTTGCAATAACCCCATTAGTATCACCAGCAAAGCAGCTTCATTATTATCCCATTAAAGAAAAAAAGAATTGTTCGCTGCATTTGGAGATTTCATAATTTGCCACGTCATGAATGTTAATTCTTCATTACAAACGCTAGTTTACAAGACTGACCGCTTCTGCTTCCGAGCATGCGTGTTTGTACTTTGGACTTTTGTCCGACTGACTTGTGTACACACGATCGGAAAATCCGACAACACACATTTGTTGGCGGAAAATTTGAAAACATGTTAGCTAACATTTGTTCGTGGAAAATCCAACAACAATTGTCCGATGGAGCATACACACGGTCGGAATTTCCACCAACAGCCTGACATCCAACATTTCCCATCGGAAAGTCCGATCGTGTGTACGGGGCTTTAGTGTCAATGTGTGTGCATGTTCTCAGGCCAAAATCATCAGGGTATGTAAACTTTTGATCATTTGGGTAGTTTCTGTTGCCATTATGATTTAAAAAGAGTAAACACAGTTGATTGATAATAAATGGCTTCAGCCAAACACTAACCACGAGTGAAAGAAATGTTTTTGTGTTATCGTTCATATTCTCTGAAAAAGGCCAAGAAATTATAAATGCTGCCAGGGTATGTAAACTTATGAGCACAACTTGTATGTGTGTGTTGGTGTATGGAATTTGGCTGATTAATGTGTAATTTAACTGCCCTCAACGGATTACATTTTGTAACTTTTTATCAACAAATAGATTATGTTTGACCTTCAACTTGTATAATATTTAGCAGTAAATATTCATTGCAGGGTGTGTATAGGAACGTAATAACAGGTTTCAGACAAAAAGTAAAGTAGCCAATTACTGGTCGATAGCACAGTTGCATAACTCTTGTCTATTTTAGGGTTTAGCTGATAATATTATACACAGTACACGATTTCTCCATGGTATACAACCAAAACTAAAATGTATTTTTTTTACTGGAAAATATTGGATTAAATTGACAGATATAATATCCGCAATTTACTGGATTACTAAGCATGACAACACTAGTTGAAAGACACAAGTGTGTTAAAGCTGAATTCCAGGCAGATATAAGTAAAACAAATAATGCAGCTCTGTAATCATTACTAAATCCTTTAGGGCTATGTCCCTCTTTTGCAAAAAAAAAAAAAAAAAAATTATATATATATATATTTAATATGGCTGTGCAAATTTGCCTGCAAAGCATTGCAACTACGATCAGTGGATTGCGGGTGAAATGCTGGAAACATGCTGACTCTTCCTTCAGCTCTATCTACGTATTATTGGAGAGCTGGTGGAAGTGTCAGTGAGTTCAGATTAGGTAAAGGAGAAGCAAGACTAGGACTAGGAGCCATTCAAATGTGTTGCAGTCCAAGGAGCATGCTGAAAAAAGAAGGAAGAAGAGTGACAAAAAGGTGAGCTCATCAGAGTGCTGTTTCTCCCTATCCGGGGTGGAGAGAAGGCCTGTAAGGCTCCATTCACACTAGCGCGTTTTTTGATGCATTTTGCATTTTGCAGAAATGCACGGGAATTTTTTAACATGGGTTCCTATGGAACATGTTCACATCAATGCTTTTTTGTATCTCTGCATTTTTGGAAAGGGTCGGGGACTTTTTTTCATGCAAAAAGCAGCGTTTTGCATGTAATGGATTTCAATGGACAAGCATCAAAAACGCAAGTGCACCGTTTTTGTAGCGTTTTTGATGCGTTTTTGATGCGTTTTTGCCGTTTTTTTTTTTTTTTTTTTTTTTTTAGACTGTAAAAAAAAACTGTAAAAAAAAAAAAAAAACGCAAAACGCAAATCGCGGCAAAAACGCTGCTCAAAAACGTGGCAAGCATGAAAAAAAAACCTCCAAAAACGCTCAAAAGCAACATGCATAGGTGTGAATCGAGCCTAAGTGAAAGTGCAACTGTATCAGAGTAAGAGCAGGTCCCCACCCTTGCTAATTTTCATGGAGCAGGTGGGGTAATCCTCCACACCCCAGCTCCCAACAGTTTAACTAGTTCCCGACCGACTCATGTACAAATACTGTGGCACAATGGCACTGCTGGGTGAAGCCCTGTACAAGTACGGGGTCCCCTTTAAGAGCTACCAGAGGGCACATGCACCTGTCCCGCTGTGATCAGGCTTGATCGCATGCACAAGAGCCAGCATGGGGATTTGTGTGTGTAATCACACAAATCCCTGTTCTGTCAGGGGAGAGGAGACTACGATATGTCTCCTCCCCCAGTCAGTTCTTTGCCCACACAGTTAGAACACATCTAGGGAACACACATTTAATCCCTTGATTGTCCCCTAGTGTTAACCCCTTCCCTACCATTGACATTTACACAGTAATCAGTGCATATTTATAGCTCTGATTACTGTATAAATGTCAGTGGTCCCAAAAATATGTCAAAAGTGTCAGATCTGTCCATCGCAATATCGCAGTACTGCTAAAAATTGCAGATCACTACCATTACTAGTAAAAAAAAAAATAATAAAAGTGCCATAAATCTTTCCCATAGTTTGTAGACGCTATAACTTTTGTGCAAACCAATCAATATACGCTTATTGCGTTGTTTTTTTTTTTTTTTTTTACCAAAAATATGTAGAAGAATATATATTGGCCTAAACTGATTAAGAAATTTTGTTTTTGTTTTTTGTTTTTTTGGCAAAAAGTAAAAAATATAGTTTATAAAAATATAGTTTTTTGTTTATAGCCCAAAAATTAAAAACCGCAGAGGTCATCAAATACCACCAAAAGAAAGCTCTATTTGTGTGAAAAAAAAGGACGTAAATTTTGTTTGGGTACAACATTGCATGACCGCGCAATTGTCTGTTAAAATGACGCAGAGTCAAATTGTAAAAAGTGCTCTGGGCAGGAAGGGGGTAAAATCTTCTGGGGCTGAAGTGGTAAATTAAAGTTCTGGCCTGCTCCAGTGGATCGATATGGAAGAAGGGGCCGGAACTTTAATTTGTCAGGAGCTGTAGTATGAAGGGCTGCTCTGCCTGCTCCTGAAAATTAGTAAATAGCCCCATCTCTGTTGTGCTGCTGAATTGATGGGGTCTGGGAAACTTGTCTTTAATTGTTGGGAACCATGAGATTACTCTGCCTGCAGTTAAATATACTTACAGAGCCCACTTTTTTTGCCCCCTGCTGAACTGATCTGGTACAGGCCTGGTACAGGAGGGCTGGCTCTATTCCCCCCCATTTGCAGCCCTGTGTGAGAAAAAAGTAGTGTATCTGCTGCACACCTTACAGCAGTGGTCATCAACTCCTGTCCTCAGGGCCCACTAACAGGCCAGGTTTGCAAGATAACTGAAATACATCACAGGTAATATCATTTGCTGCTCAGTGATTGTAGTATTCTAGTCTGCATCTCCCCAAGGTAATACATAAAACCTGGCCTGTTAATGGGCTCTGAGGACAAGGTTGATGACCACTGACTTAGAGGCTTACCAACAGGTTATGCAAGGTGCTGTAATGAACTGATGTATGGTGCCACTATGTAATCATAAGAAAGAATGCACACCTTACCTCCTTTGTAAACCAGAACGTACAAACCATGTCTCGCTCACTGAAGTCATCCAGCAGGGTCCGTTCACAAAACTGATGGGGAGTCATGATAACTACCCTCCTTCTCCTCCTCTGACGCTTCCTCAGCACACGAAACTGGAACAAGTTGGTCTCAAATGGCTCCATTGGGCAGAAATCACCAGCAACTAGCTCTCTCCACAACTTCTCACACCCACCAGTGGTTACCACCAGCAAATGGGTGGTATTAAAAATTGCGTTTACTGCACTTTTTTTTTTTCCGGTATTTACCGCAAAATCATTAAAATGTATTTGGTGAATTGGACTTTATTTACTGCATGCAATATTTTATGCAAATGAGTAACCTGATACCCTTATCGCATGCAGTAACCTTTAGTGAATTGACCTCCCTGGTATAATGATAATCTTGTCCTTTACTCAAATGAAGCAACAGGCATTATAGACCAATGCAGGATCTCTTCTTCAAGGCGGCTGCAGTTTTAGAAAAGCTGCAGGGACCTTTTCCCTGCAGTTCTCACAGGAACAGCGCCCATTCAAATCAATGGGCTGCTCTGCCCGTGCAAACGTTTCTGCAGTGAAACCGCAATAGTGTAAACCTAGTTTAAAGCGGTTGTATACCCGCACAAAAAAAAACAAAAAAAAAAAAGGTAAAGGCATAATGAGCTAGTAGAACGCACCACATACTAGCTCATTTTGAAATATTTAGCTTCGATCAAGGCATCGGCATCGGATCCTGGTCACCGCAGCGGTAGCTAACATTTTCCCCTCAGCGTGTCTTCCAGGTTCACGGCTCCAGTGCTGTGAGTGGCCAGAGCTGCGATGACATCACTCCTGCACATGCGCGTGGGAGTCTTCTTTCAGGCATGGTCCGGCAGCATCCGCCGGACCTTCGTATCGCATGCGCCGCTGACGTCAGTGGCTGCATGCAAGGTGAATATCTCCTAAACCGTACAGGTTTAGGAGATATTCATTTTACCTACAGGTAAGCCTTATTATAGGCTTACCTGTAAGTAAAAATGTAAAAATAGGGTATACCAGCACTTTAAGGTAGTACATAGATTAAAGGGGTTGTAAAGTTAATTTTTTTTTTTTTTAAATAACAAACATGTTATACTTACCTTCACTGTGCAGCTCGTTCTGCACAGAGTGGCCCCGAACCTGGTCTTCTGGGGTTCCTCGGCGGCTGTTTCAGCTCCTCCCCGCAAGCATTTACCACCTTAATCCGAGCTCCCTCGCACGGTGGTGAGTGCTTGCGGGCGCGCTCCCGTGATACAGCCGGCGGCTATAGCCGCTCGCTGTATCACTCGGCCCCGCCCCCCGGCGCCGCGTCATCGGATGTGATTGACAGCAGCGCGAGCCAATGGCTGCGCTGCTTTCAATCCATCCACTGCAGCCAATCAGCGACCAGGCTGAGCTGCAATGAAGATGACGAGGACGAGCAGCGAAGATTCGAGGCGTCAGGTAAGTAAAACGGGGGGCCTGGGGGCGGCGGTACTGTCAAAAGTTTTTTCACCTTAATGCATAGAATGCATTAAGGTGAAAACATTTTTACCTTTACAACCCCTTTAATAGTTACATGCAAAGAATAATGCCCTGTACAGAACCACTCAGACCAGGGGGAGAAAAAGCCTGCACTAAAGATTGGTACACATTATAAGACAACCGTCCGGTTTACCTCATTGTTTTACAGCAAGTTGGAATTGAGGATGGTAATAATGTATGAAAATTCTCGTACGACAAAGGCTTTTGTTTTTGTTGTTTATTGTTTCTGATCATGTGCAGTCTTTCGCATCTGATTTTTCTCCTACGAAAACTGTACACATTAAACGAAAATTGTTTGTTCTGTTCATGTACAAGAAGTATTTTGGAGTTTGTCCCTGCGGAAATTTTCCTTTGGAAAGTCTGATCGGATGTCGACAGTTGTGTACACACTATAAGAAAATTGAACGATCATGCCTCGTACGGAATATTTCTTCTGATTTTCTCGTAGTGTGTTCCCAGCTTTAGAGCCATTCGCTCTACTACATGTGCTGATCAGGAACATGACAATAGGAGGAGAAAGCAGAGATGGCCCGTTAGACTACATTCACACAGGCAGTAAGAGGCACATAGTTTGTTGCCATAGGTGTGCGCAGCCTCTTGCATTAGGGTGTGCACCCCAAAGCTCAAATACATATGCATGTGTATATGTACTGATGGTGTCAGTAGGGCAGTGGACAGTGTCAGTAGTTTTATTAGATTATTTTTTAAATTATTTTATTTTATAACATTTTTTTTTGGGATGAAATATCAGTGGTCTAAACAGGGGGGAATATGCACCACACAAGGCGATTAGGGTGTGCCCAGGCACACCTGGCACACCCTGTGCACACGCCTATGTTTGTTGCATTTAGAGGTGGCAAAATGTGGCCTCTGGACACAGCAACACTATGGGGGTTATTTACTAAAGGAAAATCCACTTTGCACTGCAAGTGCACTTGAAAGTAAAGTCGCTGTAGATCCGAGGTGGACATGCAAGGAAAATAAAAAACAGCATTTTAGCTTGCACATGATTGGATGATAAAATCAGCAGAGCTTCCACTCATTTCAGATCTATGCCTTTAGATTTAGAGCAACTGCACTTCCAAGTGGATTTGCCTTTCGTAAATAACCCCCTATGTGTTACTATTGGCTGTGGCCAGTTTCTTTGCAGTCACAACTATTATTGTGTCTTCATTTGTATTTTCTACTCAGCAAGTGTATATGTAATATTCAGCTACCTCACTATTAGAAAAGTTTGCCTTTTTGATGCATTTGTACTTAATTTATGTATTTTTCTTTTGCATAGACATATTACAAGCTTCAGAGAAAGTGAAACATGTAGAGTTATAATCCTTGAAAAATAGAAACCCTGTATCTGGAGGAGTTTAAAAGCATTGGGGGTCATTTACTATAGAGCTGCAGCGCTAATTAGCATTACTCGCCCCTCATTAGCATCAATTAGCGCTAATTAGCGCTAAAACGGTATTCACTATAGCGCTGGTGAGAAAATACTCCCAAAATCGAATTTACTATAGCCAAACCAAATAGCGCCCAAACCCTTACTCTGCTAAAACCTGGAGTAGTGCACATGGAAATAATGTTTAGAGCATGATATAATTGCCTAAATGGTACTAAAATATACAGTATATTATTTAAAGATAATCTGCTTTTAAACTGTGTGAAAAAGTGATTTCTACACTGAAATATCTTAAGTCTGAGATGTGAAAAAATTCCCCGTTTTGGACAACTAGGTGCCAACACAACTGAGCATGCTCAGACCTGAAAATAACTCTCATTTTAACTCAAGTGTCTTTTTTTAGCCAGCGCTATAGTAAATACCAAAATGAGAGCTAATTAGAGAGCATTTTTTTGGAAGTGAAAATTTGCTCTTTCTCTGTCACTTTCACTTGTTATTCTTCATCTCACAACAATCTTTACCCCAAACTCACACAGGTGTCTTTACAATCCACAAACAATACCATTGCTGATGCAAATTTAAAATGAATCACAATTTTTTGTGCTTTTTATTATTTCCAAATATTCATAATTTGAGCCCAAAAAATGTGATATGTGTACCAACATCAGAAGTCAAAATGTAATTCCCAAAAATTTGAGGGTAATATTCTACTCTCACCCACAAAAAAACACCAAATATCACAGAATAAATCAAGAAGAATAACTCTTGAGTAATGAAATTCCATCACCTGGATGTCCAAAGAAATGCAGTTTTTATGTGTAGTTATGTGTAGGAGGGTCTCACATGTGGCAGCTCTGTGGCTTAGAGGTGAGAACTTCTGCTTAGTATCTCTGAGGGTCTGGGTTCAAATCCCAACCATGTTGCTTCATGTAGAGAAGTTGTCTCATCTCCCAGGTCCTATAACTATGTCTAAATGTAGTGTTTATGTGTAGGAGGGTTCCACCACCATTGTAAATCTTTTCCAGATACACTATTTAACCAAAAGTATTGGGACGCCTGCCTTTACGCACACATGAACTTTAATAGCAGCCAAGTCTTAGTCCGTAGGGTTAAAATTTGACCCTACCCTTTGCAGCTAGAACAGCTTCTGGGAAGGCTGTCCACAAGGTTTAGTGTGTCTATGGGAATGTTTGATCATTCTTCCTAAAGTTCATTAGTGAGGCCAGGCACTGATGTTGGATGAGAAGGCCTGGCTCGCAGTCTCTGCTCTAATTCAGCCAAAGGGTGTTCTATCGGTTGAGGCCAGGACTCTGTGCAGGCCAGTCAAGTCTCTCCACCCCAAACTTGCTCATCCATGTCTTTATGGACCTTGCTTTGTGCAGTCATGTTGGAACAGGAAGGGGCTTTCCCCAAACTGTTCCCACAAAGTTGGGAGCATGAAATTGTCCAAAATGTCTTGGTATGCTGACGCCTTAAGAGTTCCCTTAATTGGAACTAAGAGGCCAAGCCCAACCCCTAAAAAACAACCCCGCACCATAATCCCCCCTACACCAAATCATTTTTACCAGTGCACAAAGCAAGGTCCATAAAGACATGGATGAGTGATTTTTGGGTGGAGGAACTTGACTGGCCTGGACAGAGTCCTGACCTCAACACAACAGAACACCTTGGGGATGAATTAGAGAGGAGACTGTAGGTCAGGCCTTCTCGTCCAACATCAGTGCCTGACCTCAGCAATGCACTTGGAAGAATGGTCAAACATTCCCATAGACACACTCCTAAACCTTGTGGACAGCCTTCCCAGAAGAGTTGAAGCTGTTAGTTTTGAACCCAATATTAATACTGGGATGCCATTACAGTTCATGTGCGTTTAAAGGCAGGCATCCCAATACTTAGGCCAATATATTGTATATTGCTTGTGACACTGAGCATGGCTATGGACTTAGGGCTGGTTCACACCACAGAGATGCAGAGAACATGTGTGGGACTGCCTGGTAGCAGTTCTGTCTAGCAGCACCTGGGAGGTTGGTTCAATTCCCCAACATGCTAATGCTTGTGTTGAAGGTTATATGTTCTCCCTGTGTGGGTTTCTCACCACAATCCAAAGACATGCTGGCATTTTATTTGTCTCTTGTCGAAATAGGTTCTAATGTAAGAAATATACTTTTGGACTTTAGATTGGAAGCTCATTGCAGCCAGGGACTGATGTTAATGTTTATTAGCACTAATCATGCCCAGGGACTTGGACATTTCAAATTTTAGGGTTTACACTGCACAGGTACATATGCTTGGAAAACTGTTGCTTTGTTTATGTGGATGCAAATGGACTTTGATCTTTGGCCTGTAGTTGGAGATTTGATGCACATAGCCAAGGCTAACACAGTTGCGAATAGTATTATGTGTTCCTGCTCATCAGGTGCAATCACTTTAGACATACATGAAGAGACAGATTGAAAGATACTGGTGGGCGTGTACTTCTATTGGGTGTGTCAGTGTGCTAACAATACAACCTCTCTTATATAAAGGCCTGCAGTAGGGGGAGTTCGTTTGGCCTGAGAAGGTCAGGTTTTTTGCTGTGATTTGTGGGGAGAAGGAATGATATTGTGCCTATTGACAAATGCCCAACTAGGGATATTTGCTGAAATTCTTCTGCATTTTTTCAATCAAAAGTGGGTTTATGTGGCCATGCTGTCAGTGTTCTGTGTGCTGTTCCTGTCTGATCGTGCAAACATCTTTCGGAAGCATCTGCTGACCTTCTACCCTTTTTGATCTGGTTGTTTAATCATGTACACCGAAATGCAACTTCCAGCAGAACATGGTCACCAATGTATGTATGTGTGGATTGTGGGCTGGTGGTGGATGTTTTGAATAAGTCTTTTTCAATATTATGTTGGAATGCTTTGTAAGAATGACTTAAGTATGTTTCTATAATCTTAAAATATAGAGATAAAATAATAAAGATAAAAATGTGATGTGTTGCCCGTTATACACTGAAATTAAAGCTGTGTCCACTCTAATGCCCCGTACACACGGTCGGATTTTCCGACGGAAAATGTGTGATAGGACCTTGTTGTCGGAAATTCCGACCGTGTGTAGGCTCCATCACACATTTTCCATTGGATTTTCCGATACGCAAAGTTTGAGAGTAGGAGATAAAATTTTCTGACAACAAAATCTGTTGTCGGAAATTCCGATCGTGTGTACACAAATCCAACGGACAAAGTGTCACGCATGCTCAGAATAAATAAAGAGATGAAAGCTATTGGCCACTGCCCCGTTTATAGTCCCAACGTACGTGTTTTACGTCACCGCGTTTAGAACAATCGGATTTTCCGACAACTTTGTGTGACCATGTGTATGCAAGACAAGTTTGAGCCAACATCCGTCGGAAAAAATCCATGGATTTTGTTGTCGGAATGTCCGAACAAAGTCCGACCGTGTGCACGGGGCATAAGGTTTTGTCAAATTTTAGATTGTAAGCTCCTGTGAGCAGGGCCCTAAAAATCACATTGCTAAATATAGCACCATATATCCTGTCAATTTTTTTTAAGCTAGTAAATGAATGTACTTTTATTTTACCAACAGAATTAAAAAAAAAAAAAAAAAAAAAGTACATTGCTGAGCTTTGTTGTGTGTGTTTTTTTTTTTTTTTTTTTTTTTTTTTCTCTTCTACCTTTCTTTCTCTTTAGTTTTTGTGGATGGTGGTTTGGGAAAGTGTAATATCTCTTATATCTTATTTCAATATGTATTTGTGCACCAAAAAACTAATCTCTTTGCACTGGTTCATATTGATGCTACTGTGAAATCGCACTACTTCACTTGAAGTAGCACGATTTCAAAGTAGCAAGGTCAGTGTGATTTCAGGTGCTACTTGATAGACATCCGTGTGGCTTCATACAGATTTTTATTGAAGTTGCACCTGAAATCAGCAAAAGTAGTGCAGGAACTACTTTAGCAAATTGGTGCGGTGTCGCATCGATTGGAACAGTGCCATTGCTGCCAAAAGTCATGCGATTTGATCTCAAATTGCATGACAAATCGCTCCAATGTAAACCTAGGCTTCTGCACACCTGCAAGTAAGTAATAAAGGTGGAATCTTTATATGTAACAGCTGTGGAGAATTACAGGTAATTAATTCAGCTGGTGGATAGGCAGTGTTGTATGTGTCAGCTTTAGTTCACATTGGTGCGATTTGACATGTCAAAGCGGTGGCAATTGCACTGTTTTAATTGGTGCGACTTTGGAGTGCAATTTGTATTGCTATCAGTGCAGAAACCTGCACAGATGTCTCTGAAATTCCCCCTGCAGTCGGGACTGACATGCGGGAATGAAATTGTGGGATTTCAGCTGAACGATTTCCTCCCTCTCAGTGTGAACTAGGGCTCAAACTGGGCCTTTTGTTTTTGTCATTCACCTGCTGCTAACCCAGGGACACCATTTCTTATTGAACGCCTTTAAATATTATAAGTAGAACTACAAATTTGCATATCTGCAACTAAACAAAAATAATAAAATTCTAAGCGTGGTTGCGATCAAATATTCGCAGCAGCGATCAAAAGAGTGTGGTTTCGCCTTCTGACCCAAAAATAAGTCATTGTAATCACCCGGAAGTTCTTGTGCTGGTCAGGATCTCCCTTAGGTGGAAATGGCGAGGTCCCTCTTTAGCAAAGAGGAGGTGCTGCTCATTTTCCGGATAAGGTTATGATATGTACTTGTGCTTAATCAATGGATGTGGTAGTTAGATTTGTTGTGGGTGGGGTTCATTGATTGGTTTGGCAGCCCCACACATTTGCTTCTGGCCCATGTGCACACATCACTTCCTGCATTTGTTCTGCTGATGTAAATGCAAGTATAAATGAGAGCTCCTTTCTATTAATATATGACTTGTTTCATAGTTGGGCGACTTTGGACCTCCGAGTTGCTTGACAAGTTGTACCCCCCATGATTCTTAATGAGAACTAGGGATGGGCCAAACATCCCCCTGTTCGGTTCGCAGCAGAACATGCGAACAGACAAAAAATTCATTCAAACACGCGAACACCGTTAAAGTCTATGGGACACGAACATGAATAATCAAAAGTGCTAATTTTAAAGGTTAATATGCAAGTTATTGTCATAAAAAGTGTTTGGGGACCTGGGTCCTGCCCCAGGGGACATGTATCAATGCAAAAAAAGTTTTAAAAACGGCCGTTTTTTCGGGAGCAGTGATTTTAATAATGCTTAAAGTGAAACAATAAAAGTGTAATATTCCTTTAAATTTCATACCTGGGGGACCGTCTATAGTATGCCTGTAAAGGGGCGCATGTTTCCCATGTTTAGAACAGTCTGACAGCAAAATGACATTTCTAAGGAAGAAAAAGGTCATTTAAAAGTGCTAGCACTAGTGCCGGTGTTCTGCCGAGAAAGTTCCCCCCTGGCAGATAAGGACTCCCCTGTACTGCGCAGGCGCAGCGCTTGCGCAGTATGAGCCGCCGAAAATAGCTGAAGCTGAACACCTGTGAGTCAGCTGTACACGGCGCCTGTAACAGGGCCCCTCGCGGGCTCGCTTCGCTCGGCATATTTTTATTCTAACTCTATGTCCACTTGGATGGTGGGGCTTGAACCTGGACTCAGGGCAGAATGTAGTGCACAGGCGCCGTGTAGAGCTGACAATCAGCTGTTCAACTTCGGAGACTTTCAGCGGCTCCGTAGTCGTTCGTACTGCGCAAGCACAGCGCATGCGCAGTACGGGGGGGTCCTTATCTGCCGGGGGAACTTTCTCGGCAAGACACCAGCTATTAATGAATTGTCGGTCCCCCCGTAGCGTCAGGGGGGCGGGGTCGCCTGTACATGTCACTGGGTAACCCCGCGGTGTTTCCCCATTGCGTCAGAGGGGGCGTGGTCACCCACGCATGTCACGGGTGGTTCCGTCCTCAGCTTTTTAAGAACTGTCACGGCAGGTCTAGCGTCATTCAGCGGGCTCCTCCCATGGAGGCGGATCGTGTCGTGGCGGTATCTTTCTCTGTATCCCGGGACGAGGAAGGATTACTTTTTTAATAAAGAACTTGTCCAATGCTGTGTTTGTGTGTTTTTTTACAATTTTTTACACTTTTTTGTGAAATGGTAGGAGTACAATGTACCCGTTACCATTTCACAAAGGGGGGGCCGGGATCTGCGGGTCCCCTTGTTAAAGGGGGCTTCCAGATTCCAATAAGCCCCCTGCCCGCAGACCCCCACAACCACCAGGCAAGGGTTGTGGGGATGAGGCCCTTGTCCCCATCAACATGGGGACATCCTCCCCATGTTGAGGGCATGTGGCCTGGTACTGTTCAGGAGGGGGGGTGCTCTCTCGTCCCCACCTCTTTTCCTGCGGCCTGCCAGGTTGCGTGCTCAGATAAGGGTCTGGTATGGATTTTGAGGGGGTCCCCTACACCATTTTTTTTTTAATTTTGGCGCGGGGTTCCCCTTAAAATCCATACCAGACCTGAAGGGGGACCCCCACGCCATTTTTTTTAATTTTGGCGCAGGGTTCCCCTTAATATCCATACCAGACCTGAAGGGCCTGGTATGGAATTTGGGGGGACCCCCACACCATTTTTTTTTTTTTTTTTAAATTTTGGTTCAGGGTTGCCCTTCATATTCATACCAGACCCAAAGGGCCTGGTAATGCACTGTGGGGGATCTCAGGCCGTTTTTATCAATGAATTTTTATGTGTATTGTTGGGACCAACAATTCATTAATAGCCGGCACTAGCGCTAGCACTTTTAAACTACTTTTTTTTCCTTTGAAATGTCATTTTGCTGTCAGACTGTTCTAAACACGGAAAACATGCGCCACTTTACAGGCATACTATAGACACCCCCCAGGTACGAAATTTAAAAGAATAATACACTTTTATTGTTTCACTCTAAGCATTATTAAAATCACTGCTCCCAAAAAAAACTGCAGTTTTTAAAACTTTTTTTTTGCACATTGATACATTGATACGTGTCCCCTGGGGCAGGACCCAGGTCTCCAAACGCTTTTTATGGCAAAGAACTTGCATATAAGCCTTCAGTGAGAACTTTGGATTTTGCAGGTTCGAGCCCCATTGACTTCTACTATTCCAGCATATGTGATCTGACAGGCATTATTGCAGGCAATAGCGCTGCTTTTCATTTGCATTAGTGCTGAGTTTCTGAGAGTTGAAGTCCTTCTGGCCTTTTTTGAGAGCTATTTTTTGGCACTGCAGGATAATTTTTTGGCACTATAGTAAATGACCCCCATTGTGTTAACACCTTCCCGTCCACCCTATAGTAGATTGAGCGGGTGGTTTACCATCCTGACTGGAAGTCATTTGATGTCCTTCACATCACGCCACTCGTGTGTGCCCCCCAGGGGTCACAGCGCAGTAATCGGTGGTGAGCTGTGTCCCTCGGACACAGCACATCACTGGTCAGGGTAAAGAGCTGATGAGGTAGGCTTTTTGCCATGTGATCAGCTGTGTCCAATCCCAGCTGATCACATGTAAACAAATGCCGGTTATCGGCATTTCCTTTCCTCAGCGCTGTCAGTGTCTGAAGAAAGGAAAGCCATTAACTGACTTTCCAGTTACAGGGGACATTTACAATGTTAATCAGTGCCCTGATTATCAGTGCCGCTCCATCAGTGCAGTATATCAGTGCCCATCAGTGCCGGCTTATTAGTGCAGCCCCAGCAGTGCCCATTAGTTATGCTTATCAGTGCCCATCAGTATAGCCTCATCAGTGCTCATCAGTGTAGCCTCATCAGTGTCCATCAGTGCAGCCTCATCAGTGCCCATCAGTGTAGCCTCATCAGTGCCCATAAGTGCAGCCTCATCAGTGCCCAAATCAGCCTATCATAAAGAGTTACAAATTTTAATCCAATTTTAGTTTATGTGCCTAAAAAGTCCATACTACCTATTTTTATATACATTTTTGAAGTCTAAAGTTTCGGGACACAGCACTGAAGACTTCTATAGTACCCACAGTACAACCCTGTGGATAAAACCATTCATCTCTGCAGCCAGAACTCTGCAGAAATCCCAACCATGGATGCATCCAGGGTCCCTCAGAGGCTCTATTCATGCATAAGTGCTCAAGTACATGCAAACAGCCGCGGCGCTGAACATTGATTTGTACTGAGTACAAATCAGACAGCTGCTGCTGGTCACACATTGTGTGCGGGCAGCATTTATATGCAGCCCTACATGGACTGAAATCTATCTGGTTCAGCGGGGACTGGCTGAATTTTGATTCATGTATGGGCAGGCTGGTTGTACAGAAGTTGTTCTACCGATCGACTTCTGTACAACCAGCCTGTCAAATTTTTGCCACTTGCTCAGTGCTGCTGGCTTTAGCCGGCAGTGCTGATTGGTGTATTCTGGTGGCCTAGAAGTCTCCCTGCTGTCAGAATACAAAGACACAGCACCTAGAATGTGTGGACAAGGGAACTAGTCATTTTCTTTTTCGTTCAACCTGCTGGTTGAATGATAAAAAAAAAATCATCAATGGGCTGATTCTAATCAACAGCCACCCCTGGTTGACCCTCTGTGGCTGTTTGATCGTAGACTTAGCGCTTAGCGTGCCGTTTACACCTTTAGTTTACATTCACAGAATGCAGGTATTGCTTCTATGCGCCAATAAAAGATCAGGTCCAAACCAGCTGTGCTATATGGCAGAGCTGTGTAAATATCAGAACAGGATGGACAGTAATCCAAATGCTCTTACAGATAAAAAATCTTCCAAATATGCATTTTAAAAGTGCATTTAGTTTGTCTAGTGTTCAGCTCTAAAGTAGGACTTTCAGTTACTTTACTAATCTGCACAAGTCAACCCCTGAAATGTCACAATATACAGCAACAGTATATTTTTTTAAAAAGCTGTAAAACTCCGTACCTTTTATAATTAAAATGTTGTACTTTTTATTATTAAAAAGGACACCCTGAGCTCCAGGCAAGTGACTTTGCCCAGACACAGATGATGTCATTAGCCTCTTGGAGGCAAAAAAAAACCTGTCTTCTCTCCCCTAGTAAATCAGACTGCAACATTGTAACTTTGTCACAAGTGTCATTCTGACCAAAAAGGACTACTGGCGCTGGACCAAGGAGGAAGCTGGGGACAATGCTGGGCTGTGCAGACAGTAGGCAGATGGTGGAATTTTTTTCCATAACACAGAAGGAAGGAACATTTTAAAAATAATGAAAGAAAAAATAAAGTGCCACTTTAACACAAAAATATATCTGATACCAAGTTCATTTTACAGTGGAACTTTGTTTAGTTTTTGTGTTCCTTCTGACCTCCTGGCCAGGCTGGGCACTTAGGACTCATTTACACTTGCTTTGGCTTCAACACACATTAAAGCGCCTACTGCTTCAATACGCTTTTATATGTCTTTTTGATGTTTCGATGAAGCTTCGGTGGTGCTTCGGTGAAGCGTTAGTGATGCATTCGTGATGCTCTTTTGAAGCTTGACAGATGCCCTGTGTGTGTTGATATCTCATACCTGCAATTTCTCCAAAATAAAGTGAAGCTAAAGCTGAATTAGGCTCGATTCACACCTATGCATGTTGCTTTTGAGCATTTCTGCAGTGTTTTTTGTGGTGCTTGCCGCGTTTTTGAACATGCGTTTTTGGCGCGTTTTTGACACTTTTTTTTTTATAGTTTTTTTTATACTGTATACAGTGTAAAAAAAAGAAAAAAAACGCAAAATGCGACCAAAACGCAGCAAAAACTCTGTAAAAACACTGTACTTGCGTTTTTAATGCTGGTTCATTGAATTCTATTACATGCAAAACGCTGCATTTTGCATGAAAAAAAGTCCCCGACCCTTTCCAAAAACGCAGAGGCACAAAAATGCATTGATGTGAACATGTTCCATAGGAACCCATGTTAAAAAATTCCCATGCATTTCTGCAAAATGCAAAATGCATCAAAAAATGCATTTTTGTGAACGGAGCCTAAAAGCCTCTCAAAAGCCACAGGTGCTTCAAGCGAGCTTCAAGTGAGCTTTGTCATAGAGATTAGATTAGATTTAAACAAAGCCAAAGCAAAGCAAAGCACGGTGTAAACAGAAACTGTAAGCTAACCATTTTATTTAGTGATGGGGCTTTGACTGGCGTTCAGAAAGCTTTAACAAAGCCTGTCTGAAGCCATGTTTTGAAACAAGTGTAAACGAGCCTTTAGAGGTTCACGCTGTATTGCATAATCGTGTGTCTTTGGGCTATTATTATTATACAGGATTTATATAGCGCCGACAGTTTACGCAGCGCTTTACAACAACATTAGGGCAGACAGTACAAGTACAATACAATTCAATACAGGAGGAATCAGAGGGCCCTGCTCGTTAGAGCTTACAATCTAGGACTAGTTTACACTTTCTTCAAAACATGGCTTCGGACGGGCTTTCTTAAAGTAAAGCTCTCTGAATGCCAGTCAAAGTCCCTGTCACTAAATAAAAAGGTTAACTTACAGTCCTGTTTACACCTTGCTTTTGCTTTGCTTCGCTTCAAAAATTATACCCCATGTCACTTTAGTGGGGCTTCAAAGCATCTTCAAAGCCTCCATAGAACTCTATGGCAAAGCTCGCTTGAAGCTCGTTTGAAGCACCTGCAGCTTTTGAGAGGCTTTAACTACTTGGTGGCCGCGCTATAAAAAGACAAAAGACGGCTGCAGCGCGGGCCTTAATTGCCGGGAGGGCATCCATGTGGGTTGCGCGCGGCGCGCTCTGTGATCACCGAGTCTATGAGACTGTCAGCGTGAGGGGAAAAAAAAGCCAATCACCGGCTTCTGTCAGAGGGACATCGGTCCCTCACTCAGAAAGCTGCGGCTGTGCCCACCAGTGTCACCCGCCAGTGCCCACTGTGCCACCTACCAGTGCCACCTATCAGTACCCACCAGTGCCCACAGTGCCACCCATCAATGCCCACCAGTGCTGCCAATCAATGCCCATCATTGTCTAATAATCAGTGCCACAGATCAGTGCCCTTCAGTGCCAACCATCAGTGCCCATCAGTGCCACCTATTAGTGCCCATTAGTGCCTCCTTATCAGTGCCTATCAGTGCCCATCAGTGCCGCCTCATCAGTGCACATCAGTGAAGGAGAAAAATTACCTGTTTTCAAAATTTTATAAGCTATGAAACAGTTTTTTTTCAAAATTTTGGTCCCTTTTTGTTTTATTTAGCCCAAAATAAAAAAAAACAGCAGCCATTAAATACCACCAAAAGAAAGCTCTGTGTGAAAAAAAAAAAATGATAAAAATTTCATTTGGATAAACTGTAGCATGACCGTGCAATTGTCATTCAAAGAGTGACAGCTCTGAAAGCTGAAAATTGGTCTGGGCAGGAAGGGGGTTTAAGTGCCCAGTTAGCAAGTGGTTAATTCAGCTTTAGCTTAGCTTTGTTTTGGAGAAATTGTAGGTAAAAGATATCAACACACACACAGGGCATTTGCCAAGCTTCAACAAAGCTTCAAAAGAGCATCACCAAAGCATCACTAAAGCTTCACCGAAGCATTACCAAAGCTTATTGATTATCGCAAGCTGCTGCTATAGCCACAAGTGTTAATCACTGTCTCCTGGTGGGGATGGCTTCCCTCGCCCCTGCTGGGAGAAGACAATTGCTCAGCAGGAGGAATTCCCCTGTCAACACTGCCAGTGAATTTGCATTGTCTATAGCCTGCCTTATGCCCTGTACACATGGGCTGAATGCTGGGCGACATCCGCCGGTTCAATAAAAACGGCTGATATTTGGCCTGTGTGTGCCAGTCGGTTTGGCTTCTGTTGGATGTGCATGCTGGAAAACCAGCAGCCGACTGACTCCTGATCCACCTTCTCAGCCAATGTCTGGATCATTAGTATAGTGGCTCCGACCAGAGCTGACAGTTTTATTTCATTCAACCCATAAAAACTCATAGTGTGTACCAGGCTTAAAAAAAAAAAAAAGTGTGATTTTTCCTGTTGGGATAGAGATGAGTTTGGAGGACACCTGAGCTGATCTGTAGTGATCAGTGTAGGCAGAAGATCAATTCCCCACTACTAATAGTTCAGGGAACCCCTAGCCACCTCGGGAGGAACCCTGGTAGAGAAAGGCTGTTTTAGATCATCCCTTTCCCAATGATTAGTCAGAGAGCTCCCCTGTCTATAGACAAGCAGTAATGAACATGTAGACTGTAATAGACTTCCAGTGTAATGACAGCCCTCCCAAGACCATCAGATGTGTTCAATGAGGCTCCATTTACCCCAATGCGTTTTTTCATCCTTTTTACAGAAAAGCAGGGTTCACATCAATACATTTTTGTGCCTCTGCGTTTTTGGAAAGGGTCAGGAACAGTCCACTAGCGGCGCCCGGGAGCAGCCCCCTTTATCCACGGCCGCCCCATCCTAATTAATGCTCTATGATCCACATGCCGCTTCCCCCTATTTATGCGTCCGGCCCCTTTCAGGATGCTGGACACATGAATTCAATGGTGGGGGTTTTTTTTTAAGCACCTGATTAGAGCCAGAGGCTTGCATAGGGTGGGCTCGTGGAGCAGAGCATTGTGCCATGAGCCCATCCAGGCATTACAACAGCAAATGAAGATTCGCTGCTGCAACACTAATTCTCCTCCTGGCCAATCAGGAAGAGGGTCTGATACCTGTCACCTGATTGGCTAAAAGGACAGTCAATCCTATTGGAGCCTAGCAGGAGGGGAGGAGATGCACGGCGGAAGTGAGGAGGAGAAGATACAGGAGCAGCTGCCCAATGCCCGCCGCAGCCTGATGTGCCCACTGATGCCCCGATCCCCATCACTGCCTGATGTGCCCACCGGTGCCCCGATCCCCACCACTGCCCAATGCCCACCGCAGCCTGATGTGCCCACTGATGCCTCGATCCCCATCATTGCCTGATGTGCCCACCGGTGCCCTGATCCCCACCACTGCCCGATGCCCACCGCAGCCTGATGTCCACTGCTGCCCTGATCCCCACCACTGCCCGATGCTCACCTCAGCCTGATGTCCACTGCTGCCCTGATCCCCACCACTGCCCGATGCCCACCGCAGCCTGATGTCCACTGCTGCCCTGATCCCCACCACTGCCCGATGCCCACCGCAGCCTGATGTCCACTGCTGCCCTGATCCCCACCACTGCCCCATGCCCACCGCAGCCCTGATCCCCACCACTGCCCGATGCTCACTGCAGCCTGATGTCCACTGCTGCCCTGATCCCCACCACTGCCCCATGCCCACCGCAGCCCTGATCCCCACCACTGCCCGATGCTCACTGCAGCCTGATGTCCACTGCTGCCCTGATCCCCACCACTGCCCGATGCTCACCGCAGCCTGATGTCTATTGCTGCCCTGATCCCCGTCGCTGCCCGATGTGCCCACCGATGCCCTGATCCCCACCACTGCCCGATGCCCAGCGCAGCCTGATGTCCACCGCTACCCCAATCCCTGCCGCTGCCCAATGTGTCCACCGCTGCCTGATCCCCGCTGCTGTCCGATGTGCCCGGTGCCTAGATGGGGTAAATGCTGGTGGACCGGCAGACAGCGAGGGACGGGGGGGGGTTGAGGTGTCGGGGGGGTCGTTTGCTGGCCCCCCAAACAAAAAACCACCAGCCCCCACTGGTCAGGGATTTTTTTAAATGCAAAATGCGTTTTTACTGCAATTTACGGCTATTAAATCCGCCCAACAAATTTGCTTAAAAAAATGCAAATTGCAGCAAAAAAAACAACAAAAAAAGCACTGCAGAAATGCTCAAAAACAACATGCATAGGTGTGAATGGAGCCTAAAGCTGGCCATACACTGTACAATTTTTTATTCAATTTCCTTTACCTTCAACTATGTAGTGCCAGGTCCTGCCTGATTGCATATACATGGAAAGTGTTTAGGTGTGACCTCATAATAGATGGTTTTGGTAAATCTAAAGGAAGATTGTATAATATATGGCCAGCCTTACACTGACAGCTCATCCTTCATGCCTCTATAGATTGGACTCTACCAGAGGATCGATGTCTCCAATAAACTTGGACGAAGTGTCCGTATCGGATGTACAAAGAATAGGACGGTGCTAGTCGTGTGCTGACTCCTTCCAGTCTATCCCCCAGGCTGTGCTCTCTATCACACCTCCTATCTCCTCCATCCATCTCCGCACACTCCGCACCCCGAGCCGCCCGCCCGCGGCCGCACACCTTGCCCTGTAGTTCCCGGACAGCTTCCAGTAGGGGGCGCGGTGCCGGTGTCCCCTGGGATTACACATTCCCGAGCGGGCTTAGTTTGTTGTAGCCGGGTGACGTCACGGCCGCCTCCTCCCCCTCCTCCTCTTCCCCCAGCCGAGCCCCTGAAAGTAAGTCCGGAGTGTGGAGTGCGGGGAGCCGCCGAGCATGGAGTGCGGAGAGCCTGCTACAGCCCGGAGCGCCGTGCTTCTCCTCTGATCTGCTGGGACTACTGGACGACCGTCACTGGGGATTGTGCTGCCTCTGCTTCATTGGATCTGCTGTACCTGGGAAAGTTGGAGGAAACATGGATGGCGGGTGTGTGCTGCTTCTCCCGCTCCTCTGCTTCTCCGTCTGGGCATCGGGGCTCCGCGGGCAACTGTCTGCAGGTGAGTGATGGACTGAACACCTTCCTAACCTGGCTCATCACCTGTGGGGGAACTTTCCAGGGGTGCCTGACCTCCTACCCCCTCTACATACCTCAGTCCAGGTGTCCTATTATCCCTCACCCTTCTACATGGACATGGTGACCACCACACCTTATTGGGGTGCTACCTGCTTTACTTTACATATTGGGGTGCCGGCTGATTTCCTTGCAGCATGGAGAATTGAAACTACATGCAAACCCGATCGTTGAAATCTCAATAGAAGATTTAACCTGTTCATGTCATTTCACAAGTTGTTTTCTTTTTTTTTAAATTTTTTTTTATCTGTAGCTCTCATTAAAATAATACCTGCCACCAAGGTTCTTATTCAGACACATTGTAGCCCAAGGTGACCACTGTCTCCCAGATGTGCTCCTATGTTGTCACTTTATCACAGGAGCCCTGGTTGGAGATTATAGGCTCCTAGGTTGTTGGGTGTGTTTTTTTTTTTTTTTTTTTTTTTTTCCAAGGTTCCCAAAGTAGAAGCAATAGGTTCCTAATTTTGTCACCTCATTACAGGTTCCTTAAATAGAAACTATAGGGTCCTACTTTGTCACCTTACCACAGGTGTCCCAAATACAGACTATAGAGTCCTACATTATCACGTTATTCCAGGTTCCCAGAATAGAGCAGATCTTACTTTGTCACCTTTTATAAAAGGTTCCCCAAATAGAGACTATATGGGTCCTGCTTTGTCACCTTTTATGAAAGGTTCCCCAAATAGACTATGGATCCTACTTTGTCACCTTTTATGAAAGGTTCCCCAAATAGAGACTATATGAGTCCTACTTTGTCATGTTAAACCAGGTTCCCACAATAGAGACTATAGGATCCTACTTTGTCACCTTACCACATGTTTCCCGAATGTACACTATATGCTCCCACATTGTCTATATGGGTGCCCCAAATAGAGATTAGGGTCCTACATTGGCATCTGGGATAGAGACGGTAGGCATCTATGTTGTCAATGTATCACATCACATGCACCCCGTATAGAAACTGTGTGCTCTTACAATGGCACCCTGTAACGAGACTATAGGCTTTTTTGTCACTTTATTACATATGCCTCAGGTACTTTAGGCTCCTATTTTCGGCAGCCTGAAAAGAAACTGTAGGTTCCTATGTTGTCCCCTTATCAAAGGTGCCCCAGATTGGGACTGTAGGCTCCTGTTTTGTTATTTTATCACATGTGCTCCAGATAGTCTGTAGGCTAGTGTGTTGTCCACTTTTTAAAGGCACCTCGGATAGAAATTATAGTCTCCTATGTTGTCACCTTTATCAAAGGAAGCCCAGATAGAGAGTATAGTCTCTTATGTTGTCCCCTTCAAAAAGGCACCTCAGAGAGTATAGTCTCCTATGTTGTCCCCTTCAAAAAGGCACCTCAGAGAGTATAGTCTCCTATGTTGTCCCCTTAAAAAAGGCACCTCAGAGAGTATAGTCTCCTATGTTGTCCCCTTAAAAAAGGCACCTCAGAGAGTATAGTCTCCTATGTTGTCACCTTAGAGACTTTAGGCTTGGTTAACCCTTAGACTGTCATTTTCAAATTTCATTGGACTCCAATTATTTATTTTTTGTTGAAAATGACAATACTTCTGATGTGTTGACCTTGTGACCTGATCTCTGTAAGTGGATACATTGCGTAATGTTGCATTTATGAGTATTCGGAAAGCCATTGCAGAGCAATGATGTGCAGCTGAGTGAAGTAGATGAAAGCGCTTGGAGGAGAGATCAGTAGCACTGAGATGAGAAAAGGTGCCAGTAGTATTCTCAGTTTGTTATGTAAAGGTGAAAACCATATAGTCAGTTGTTTATGATTCACAGTATAAACATAATAGCACACAGTTGGGGATTAGATCTCCTGTAAAGCCAGTATGAAAGTCTGGTTGAGTTGAACTCTTGCCCGTATATGACACAATTAGATTTTGTTGGCTCGGACAGTTCCTGGTGATAGGTTGTTTTCTGGTCCTCTCCAGGTTGTTTTGAATGGTGTCCCTTGCAGAGGTTGAGGAAGAGGGGAAGGATTTTGGTCCCCCTCCCCCAATGAAAGGATCAGTTTACACAGGATAGAACTCTCAGCCTGCATACTTGTGGCTGTCTCGGCTCCCCTTCTACCTGTTGCAGTCTTGTGGTTTGGGCTCGCATTCCTGCCTCCATTACCATCAGCACCCAGCATTGTTTGCACCTCTTGGTGCTATCTATTTAGCAGACTTGCTAACTTCAGCCAGTTCTAGCTCCTAGGTAACTTCCTATGAACTCTGTTAGACTCTTGCCTGTGTCCCCCCCCTCCAGGTCGTAATAAAGTGATTTTTAACATTTTTACGTTCAATACCTTACGCTGACTTGAAATAAGCCCTAGATATTGCTGGGAGTTCATAGCTAGCTTAGTCGGTGAGTTAGCAGTTTTAGAATAATTACCTCGCTGCGAAAAATTCCCCTGTAGTGATCAAAACGTATAAAAAAAAAAAAAACCCGTAATGCTCAGCTGAAAAAAAAAAAAAAAAAAGACCCGTGGCTTGTTGAAGCCTTCGATTAGCAGGGAGCGGAGATCTTCCTTGAAGCACTGCCTTGGTTGTGTGAAGGGATGCTGGCGGTTTGTGTGCTCATACTGCCTCCATGCAGAGAATGTTCTAAGCTGATAGAACAAAGGATTATGGCAATTTCTGGGACTGTAGCGCAGGTACGGAGATGAAAATACGGCAGGTAGCTTAAGGCATTACTGTTGAGTTGCTTAAGAAAAAAATAAAAATAATTGTCGAACACACTGTGTACCAAATTGTCCATTATCTCTGTTATCTGGGATTTTTTTTTTATTTTTCCTCTCCATTTATTTCTGGCTGCTGCTGCTGCTGCAATGTGGTGTTACTAATGAATCCACTTGGTTATTGTTTGAAAACTGACATCTTTGATTATTACCGGAGTCACTCGTATCCAAAATGAATGGGCTGTATTAGGTTGCCACTCGGCATTGTTAAACGATGGCGCTTTCATGTCCCTCGGCTCTTCTGTTATGATAACTACTTAGATCCTATGGAACTTGGCTTCAGCTGCTTGCCATTATTTAATTAGTGCATCTTAACGTCATACGGCTCTTTTACTCATTTAGTATGAACTCTACAAACCTAGAAAAAATGTTATCTTGTCCCATCTCTCAACTCTGGCTTCTTTATTTGTGTTCAGTTTAAAAAAAAAAAAAAAAAATTAGATTTCATTGCTTTGTTTTGTAACTCTATGTAAAAATAATGTGGGTTTTAGAAATGTAGAAGGGATCTGTGATATCCCAGAAGATTACATCTTTTATAACCAAAAAATATATGTAACGTATAAGACATTTCTTTTTATTCATTTTTGTCTGATAAATATACAGTTGAAAGCATTTTTTAGAATAATAATATCTGTTTGACTAATGCAAAAAAAAAATATATATTTTTCATCCAACCAGAAATCCTTGTAAGTTGGTTCTGAGCATTGTTCCCTGCTACCTCTGTGGACTACAACCCCCCCCCCCCCCCCATTATGGAGAAGAGAAGGTGGAATTGAGTTGTTTGAGTTTAGAATGTATGTCATCTTAGGTCAGGAAGTGTGTTAACGGCAGTATTGTCAGGTTGAAATAAAGGCTTTTATTATTTAAATGTAGCTTTTATTTATTTTGGTCCATGGTGGTGCAAAAACCTAAAAAGAAAAAAAAAAATTAAGTGAAGAAAAAAATGTGCATGTGAAACGCACACTGAAAAGTACAATTAAGGGTGTGCTTTAGTCCACCCCCTGAAGGGGTAGGACCTCTACCCTGATCCTGACGGGGACAAAGGGTTTTCATGGTCTGCCTAGCCAGAAGGCCTGTTAGACCTCGTTCTTCTAGATCAGCCAAAGCTGACCATTGAATACTTGGTCGAGGGGCTCTCCCTAAGAGAGTTCACCCCCCCCCCCCCCGAGGGCCACACATCCTCTCCTGTAGATGTCAGGGCAAGCCCAAGGACACTCGCCCTTCATCCTGTGAGAAAACGCACACGAAAGTGAGACAAACTGTGGGAGAAAAATAAATTAAATAAGTGACCATGCAATGGTGCACTGGCCAGGCCCATCTAATGATGGGTAAGCTGCAATACCATCATATTTTGCTTGGTTTATCCTAAGGCTCCATTCACACCTGGCCGTTTTGGGATTGCGTCAAACTCGTGATTTTGCACGCGATCTCAAAACTTACTACAGTCACAAAATGCATGTTCAGGTGCCATTATTTTGCATGGCACCAAAACGCAGTGAGGTTTTGCAGTGATTTATTGCGGCTCATGAAGCTTGTCGCCCAAAAAGAATCTCCTATTTGGGTGACTAGCTGCACACAATGCTATTGCCACGCGACAATCGTGGTAAAATTGCACAGCGTTTTAGATGCCATTAAAAATTAATTATATCTGAACCTGCGTTTTGACATTGAGTCTGCGGAGACGCCAAAACGCTCAGGTGTGAATGGAGCCCTAGGCTAAACCAAACAAAAAGTGATGGTATTGCACCTTACCTATGCTGGCTTTGCTACCTGAAGCTGGCTATACCTGGATCAAAATTCTGCCAGCAGCAGAGACCAGATGAATTTCAATCCATGTGTGGTTGAACAGAAGTTGATCTACCATTTGACTTCTGTTCAGCCACCCTGTTGGTATATTCTCGTTCGATCAGTGCTACAGGTAATAGGCTGCAGAGCTGGTCTGTGTAATCTAAAGGCAAAAAAGTCTCCACACCTCATCAATGGATGGGGGAATCAGATAAGTTTGTTTGTTTTTTTTTTTTTTTTTTTTCATTCAAGTGGCTGGTTCAGCATAGAGATTTTTTATTATATTTTAAAGTCTAAATTGATTTTCTTTTTGATCTGCACGAGGATCAGTACTGTAGCTTTCAGCAATAGAAAGCACTATAAATTAAGTTGGGGGGATGAATGAAAGGTCACCCTCCTTCATTTATAAAACACTTTTTATTGCTGGAAGCTGTAGTACAGCTTCTATGAATGGAGGGAGGCAGAAAGGGCAGGCATAGTTGGATAAGTGCCAATGACAGGTCCAGTGGCTGTATTAACCCCTGAAAACATTACTGCTATTTGTGGGGAGTTAGAGAACAGAAGATTTCAACTAGGACAGCCAGTAGCGGGACACTTCTTGTATGAAATGTTAAATACTGTCCCTTGTGCTGGTTTAAGATGTCCAAATAGTGTCAAGGATCACCTTTTTTATATGTTGAGTGTTTCTTGATGAGTCTTCTGTTCTATCGTTTGATGTCATCTCTTGTGCGATTCTTCTCTTTACCTATATAGATGATCAATTTTCTGAATGCTCCGAGAACCCTTCTGTGCTTATGGTGAAAACTGATTACCTGATACAAGGCTGTCTAGAGAGGGATGAGAAGTGTAGTATTGACGTCCCTCTAAGTTCTACGGCTTTATTGAGTTCTCCAGCTTTGAGAAGTGTTGCCGGTTAATTGAAACTTTGAGCAGTGTCATCGCTGGGTTTCACAAATTGCCAAGAACAGCTGCTATTACACAGGCTGGGGTGTAAAATTTAAATTGCAAAGCCAATGATTTTATTTTTCAAATCCTTACACACATCGTGCTGAATTTCAGCTTCCTCTTTATATTATGATAGCTCAGGCATCCTCATTTCTGTTGTGATGGGAGCTTAATTGAAGTGGCTGGTCCATCTTTATGTATTTATTTTATTCAACTTTTTTTTTTTTTGTTTTTTTTTTTTTTGTTTTGTAAGGATTTCTTATGCAAAACCTACTGGGGCATTAGACACAGCAACAGCAGTAAATCAGCTGAAAAGTGTAGAATATGACTTCTGGGAAGGTATACAAATGTATTCATGCTTGAAAGTCACTTGAACATATTCCAAATATAATATGTGGGCTGTGTAGATAGTAAAGGGTTTTTTTAGGTTCAGTCTTTTGTTTATGTTATTATTATGTGGGAGTTTAACATACCAGACTGTGAATGTTTTTACTTTACTAGATACCAAAGGAAAGGGTGTCTGCTTTAGGGAATGCCCTCCTCCCACTCACATTAAGGTTTAACATGTACAGCAATGTAACTTGATCGCTCAGGAGGTAACTGTTTACATTTCTTGTGCTTACTTTGATTTTTAATTATTTAAAATTGCAGTGTGTTTTCTTTTTTTTCTTTATTTTTTATGGGGCTGGGTTTAAGGCTACCATGAGTCACAAATTGGTATTCCTTGTCTATGCAAACTCCCCCCCCCATCATCATTTCTAAGGCCTGATTCACACCTATGCATTTTTAGTGCTTTTTGCATTTTGCAGATTTGCACTACAGAACATGTTCCATAGGAAACCATGTTATATTGACTGTAGTGCAAATATGCAAAAAGCACTAAAAATGCATAGGTGTGAATCCAGCCTAATGGCAGACTAATTCCTGTCCTCCCTTTAGTGGTATTATTTATTTATTTCAGGTACTTATATAGCGCCGTCAATTTACGCAGAGCTTTACATATACATTGTACATTCACATCAGTCCCTACCCTCAAGGAGCTTACAATCTAAGCTCCCTAACTCACATTCATACATACTAGGGACAATTTAGACAGGATCCAATTAACCTACCAGCTTGTCTTTGGAGTGTGGGAGGAAACCGGAGTACCCAGAGGAAACCCACACAGGCACAGGGAGAACATGTAAACTCCATGCAGGTAGTGTCATGGTTGGGATTCGAACCAGCGACCCTTCTTACTGCTAGGTTAAAGTGCTACCCACTACACCACTGTGTCGCCCATTGAACCCAAAAACATTTAGCGTACCAATTCTTAGATGTGATCAGGGCTGCTGTTAGAAATCATAGGGCCCAGTACAGCCTTGCTGGACCATGGGATTTGGAACTGTCTAATCACATGACAAATCACACTGGTGTGAACGAGGGCGTAGGCTCCATTCACACTAACGCGTTTTTTGATGCATTTTGCAGAAATGCATGGGAATTTTTTAACGTGGGTTCCTATGGAACATGTTCACATCAATGCATTTTTGTACCGCTGCGTTTTTGGAAAGGGTCAGGGACTTTTTTCATGCAAAATGCAGCGTTTTGCATGTAATAGAATTCAATGGACCAGCATCAAAAACGCAAGTACAGCGTTTTTGCTGCGTTTTGGACGTGTTTTGCATTTTTTTTTTCTTCCATAAAGCTCCGATCAAAAACACAAGGGTTTTTTTTTTTTTTTTTTTACTGCCTCTAAATGCTGAGCTCAAAATATCTCTAATCATCCTAATGTGCATGGACACATAAGAGAACATTGAGCTGCTTCTACAGGCAAAACACAAATTTTTTTGCAGGAATTATTTTTTTTTTTTTGTTACGCCAGTGTGCATGGACCCTTTAATATAAGCTATTAATATTATTGTCAGTTAATCGAGCTCAATAATGTGCGCATAATTGACCTTTGAAACCAGGTGGTTAGAATGTTTTGTGCATGGCCCTGCTTGAAGTAGGCCAGACACGGGGTAAATTTAAGCCAGTTGCAGTGGAATTCATGCATAGCTCATTATCTGCCTCCATGTGACTGTATGTGTCATCGGATGCGGAAAAAAAAGCATTTTTCCCCCAGATCTTGTGAGATTTTGTGATACCTTTCTGTGTGCATACTGGTGTTGTAGCCTTCCCAGGGGGCTTTTGAGGCCCCAGTTGGTGCATCAATTAACCACAAAGTGGGAAACAATTGTATGTAACTGAATACATTTGGAAATTGACTTGCAGATGTTTTAGGAGGTGCATGCACCAGAGATTTGTTTGCATGGTGGGGGAGGGTGGGCAGGTCTGCTTTAAAGTGGGGTTCCACCCAAAAAACAAAAATGCATGAAAAAAAAACCCAAAATTTGGATATATATATATATATATATATATATATATATATATATATATATATATATATATATATATATATATATATATATATATATTTATATATATATATTTTAAACTTGCCTCTAAATGCCTGTTGCTAGGGGGTCCCTCATAGTCTGCCCCTTCCAGTGCCTGGGCTGGTGACATCACTTCCCCCTCGGCACAGGAAGGGCTCAGCTCTGCTCCCTCCCTCCTGTCAATCATCTGGGACCCATTACAGGTCCCAGGTGACTGAGCGGCCAATCACGGCACGCGGCGCCGCTCGTGCATGCGCAGTGGGTGCCAGGCTGTGAAGCCACAGCCCGGCGCCCACAGTTGCAATGCCGGCGCCGCTGAACGGAGGGGGAGATGAGCGGGGCTTCGATCCCCCGCATCGCTGGACCCTGGGACAGGTAAGTGTCCAATTAAAAGTCAGCAGCTGCAGTATTTGTAGCTGCTGACTTTTAATTTTTTTTTTTTTTTTTTTACTGGACCCCCTGGGTGGAACTCCTCTTTAAGTGGACCCTCATGGCTCACCCTCCTCATCAGAAAGTTAGTCTGGCCATATGCTGTTCGAACCGGCTGAGATTTGAACCACTAAAGGGGCAGGCTGAATGTACCAAGTTAATCAAACAATCAACTTGGGTACAATTACCCTGCCATTATCGCAAGCGGCTGCAATAGCTGTTAGAGATAATCACTATCTTCTCCCGGCAGGGACTGCTAAAATTCAGACAGAAGACAAACAGGATATAGTCAAAGACTATGGGTTTGAAACAAGAGTTGGTCAGATTTTGGACAGGATTCTGGACATGAACCTGGAGATGGTCAGAAACTGGGGACGTGCTGCTTGAGACTGTGTACATACTGAGTTGGAAACTGGGGACGTGCTTCAGAAGACAGTCATAGAATGGTAGACCTAATATGTCAGGCTGATACAAATCACTACTATAACAGGGCACAAGGGAAACACAGATTGGTGTCTCCATTGCCCTGAGGGTCATACAAAAGGTGCCAAAGGTCTGCAGGTTTACAGATACAGTTTAGTTAAAACCATACCAATAATTTAAGCTTGAATTGCATGGGTGACTAAAAGAGGCCCTGGACAGATGGGTTTGTCCCTTGTTAACTTCAGGGCCAAAGTAATAAACCAAGCTCAAAGGCTCAGTTCACATGTGTGTGGGAGGAGGGTTACTGTGGATTGACTGTAGAATGTTTTGTTTGACTTTCTGGTTGCGTGTCTATTTGT
Source organism: Aquarana catesbeiana (assembly GCF_042186555.1). Taxonomy (NCBI): domain Eukaryota; kingdom Metazoa; phylum Chordata; class Amphibia; order Anura; family Ranidae; genus Aquarana; species Aquarana catesbeiana. The sequence continues at coordinate 404,219,861 of NC_133327.1, read as the reverse complement.
GAGCTGCCCCTTCGGGAATGCATGTTGACAGCTGCCTGGACGACACTCTGAAGCCTGCCTCAACATTTATTGGGAGTTTCCATACATGTGTTTTTTTTTTTTTTTTTTTTTCCCACCAATGCCTGGCTGGAAAAATTCCCTTTTTTACTTCATGTAATTTAGATGCAACAAGAGGAGAGAGAGAATCTCTTGAAAATTAAGAAGGTCAGCTCTCAGACTGTTCTCACCAGTGTCCCCGTTATAGGATTTTCTCTCTGTTCCTGTTCTAGTGACAACTTTAAATTTTTAGATTTGTCTTCACTTTTATTCCTGGTAATAATGTTTACCAGGTTCAATATGAAGGGTAACTCTCTCTCTACCGAGGTCACATATGGCAATAAAAGTTTGACGGGGTTCTAATGCCTCCCCACTGTATCCAAAACTAAAGTTGTCATTAGATACACTTTAAAGCGGAATTCCACCCAAAAATGGAACTTCCGATTTAAGTGATGGTGACCCCCTGACATGCCACATTTGGCATGTCATTTTTTTGGGGGGGGGGGGGCAGATACCCTCCTTTTTTAAAGGCACCCAGCTCCCACTTACTCCTGGGGCTCCACGGTGCTGGAAGAAAATTCACCTCTCTCCACCCCCCCCCCCCCCCCTTGCAATCTTCTGGGACACGTCACAGGTCCCAGAAGATTGCCCGGCTGTAAAGGCGCCCACAGTTACAATGCCAGCGCTGCAGAAAGGAGGCGGAGAGGAGCAGGGCTTTGTTCGCTCCCATCGCTGGACCGTGGGACAGGCGAGTGTCTGATT